>NC_133151.1:37386197-37398697 GCF_048418815.1 Hemitrygon akajei | reverse complement strand
GTGTTACTGTGCGAGTGTGCGTGTCTGTGTCTGTGTCTGTTTGTGTGTCAGTGTAACTGTGTGTGTGAGTGTTTGTGTGTGCGTGTCTGTGCGAGTGTGTGTGTCTGTGTCTGTGTGTGTGTCAGTTTAAGTGTGTGTGTGTGTCTGTGTGTATCTGTCAGTGTGTGTGTGTCTGTGTGTGAGTGTATGTCTGTGTAAGTGTGTTTGTGTGTGTGTCTGTGTGTGCCTGTGAGTGTGGGTGTCTGTGTGTGTGTTTGTGTGTGTCTGTGTGTGTGTGTGTCTGTATCTGTGTGTGTGTGAGTGTGTGTCTGTGTGTGTGTCTGAGTTTGTGCGTGTGTGTGTCCGTGTGAGTGTGTGTGTCTGTGTGTGTGAGTGTGTGTGTCTGTGTGTGAGTGTTTATGTCTGCGTGTGAGTGTGTGTGTGTGTGTGTCTGTGTGTGAGTGTGTGTGTCTGTGTGTTTGTGTGAGTGTGTGTCTGTGTGTGAGAGTGTGTGTGTCTCTGTGTGTGTGAGTGTGTGTGTTAGTGTGTGTGCATGAGTGTGTGTGTCCTTGTGTCTGTGAGTGTGTGTGTCTGTGTGTGTGAGTGTGTGTGTGTGTGAGTGTGTGTGTCTGTGTCTGTGAGTGTGTCTGTGTGAGTGTGTGTGTCTGTGTCTGTGTGTGTGAGTGTGTGTGTCTGTCTGTGTGTCTCTGTGTGTGTGATTGTGTGTGTCTATGTCTGTGTCTGAGTGTTACTGTGCGAGTGTGCGTGTCTGTGTCTGTGTCTGTTTGTGTGTCTGTGTGTGTCTCTGAGTGTGTGTGTCTGTGTCTGTGTGTGTGTCAGTGTAACTGTGTGTGTGAGTGTTTGTGTGTGCGTGTCTGTGCGAGTGTGTGTGTCTGTGTCTGTGTGTGTCAGTTTAAGTGTGTGTGTGTGTCTGTGTGTGAGTGTATATCTGTGTAAGTGTGTTTGTGTGTGTGTCTGTGTGTGCCTGTGAGTGTGGGTGTCTGTGTGTGTGTTTGTGTGTGTCTGTGTGTGTGAGTGTGTGTGTCTGTATCTGTGTGTGTGTGAGTGTGTGTCTGTGTGTGTGTCTGAGTTTGTGCGTGTGTGTGTCCGTGTGAGTGTGTGTGTGTGTCTGTGTGTGAGTGTGTGTGTCTGTGTGTTTGTGTGAGTGTGTGTCTGTGTGTGAGAGTGTGTGTGTCTCTGTGTGTGTGAGTGTGTGTGTTAGAGTGTGTGCATGAGTGTGTGTGTCCTTGTGTCTGTGAGTGTGTGTGTCTGTGTGTATGAGTGTGTGTGTGTGTGTGTGAGTGTGTGTGTCTGTGTCTGTGAGTGTGTCTGTGTGAGTGTGTGTGACTGTGTCTGTGTGTGTGAGTGTGTGTGTCTGTCTGTGTGTCTCTGTGTGTGTGATTGTGTGTGTCTGTGTGTATGTCTGTGTCTGAGTGTTACTGTGCGAGTGTGCGTGTCTGTGTCTGTGTCTGTTTGTGTGTCAGTGTAACTGTGTGTGTGAGTGTTTGTGTGTGCGTGTCTGTGCGAGTGTGTGTGTCTGTGTCTGTGTGTGTCAGTTTAAGTGTGTGTGTGTGTCTGTGTGTATCTGTCAGTGTGTGTGTGTCTGTGTGTGAGTGTATGTCTGTGTAAGTGTGTTTGTGTGTGTGTCTGTGTGTGCCTGTGAGTGTGGGTGTCTGTGTGTGTGTTTGTGTGTGTCTGTGTGTGTGTGTGTCTGTATCTGTGTGTGTGTGAGTGTGTGTCTGTGTGTGTGTCTGAGTTTGTGCGTGTGTGTGTCCGTGTGAGTGTGTGTGTCTGTGTGTGTGAGTGTGTGTGTCTGTGTGTGTGAGTGTTTATGTCTGCGTGTGAGTGCGTGTGTGTGTCTGTGTGTGAGTGTGTGTGTCTGTGTGTTTGTGTGAGTGTGTGTCTGTGTGTGAGAGTGTGTGTGTCTCTGTGTGTGTGAGTGTGTGTGTTAGTGTGTGTGCATGAGTGTGTGTGTCCTTGTGTCTGTGAGTGTGTGTGTCTGTGTGTGTGAGTGTGTGTGTGTGTGTGAGTGTGTGTGTCTGTGTCTGTGAGTGTGTCTGTGTGAGTGTGTGTGTCTGTGTCTGTGTGTGTGAGTGTGTGTGTCTGTCTGTGTGTCTCTGTGTGTGTGATTGTGTGTGTCTATGTCTGTGTCTGAGTGTTACTGTGCGAGTGTGCGTGTCTGTGTCTGTGTCTGTTTGTGTGTCTGTGTGTGTCTCTGAGTGTGTGTGTCTGTGTCTGTGTGTGTGTCAGTGTAACTGTGTGTGTGAGTGTTTGTGTGTGCGTGTCTGTGCGAGTGTGTGTGTCTGTGTGTGTGTTGGTGTGTGTGTCTGTGTGTGCTTGTGTCTGTGTGTGAGAGTGTGTGCGTGTCTCTGTGTGCGTGTGTGTGTCTTTGTGTGTGAGTGTGTGTGTCTGTGTGTGTGTGTCTGTGTGTGCGAATGTGTGTGTGAGTGTGTGTGTCTTTGTGTGTGTGTCTGTGAGTGTGTGTCTCTGTGTGAGATTGTGTGTGTTTGTGTGTGTGAGTTTTTGTGTGTGTGTCTGTGTGTGTGAGTGTGTGTGCCTGTGTCTGTGTGTGTGTGTGTGTCTGTGTGTGTGTGCGTCTGTGTGTGTGTGTGTGTGGGTGTCTGTGTGTGCGTGAGTGTGTGAGTGCGTGTGTGTGTGTCTGTCTGTGTGTGTGAGTGTGTGTGCGTGTGTGTCTGTGTCTGTGTGTGTGAGTGTGTGTGCCTGTGAGTGTGCCTGTGAGTGTGTCTGTGTGTATGTCTGTGTGTGTGTGTGAGTGTGTGTGTCTGTGTCTGTGGTATTCTGTGTGTTTTTGTGAGTGTGTCTGTCTGTGTGTGTGAGTGTGTGTGTGTGAGTGTGTGTGTGTCTGTGTTTGTGAGTGTTTGTGTCTGCGTGTGAGTGTGTGTGTGTCTGTATGTATGTGTGTCTGTTTGTGTGTGAGTGTGTGTGTCTGTGTCCGTATCTGTGTGTGAGTGTGTGTGACAGTGTGTGTGTGTCTCTGTGTGTGTGAATGTGTGTGTCTGTGTCTATGTGCTTGTGTCTGTGTGTGTGTCTGTGTGTGTGTGTGAGTGTGTGTCTGTGTCTGAGTGAGTGTCTGTGTGAGTGTGTGTGTCTGTGTCTGTGTGTGTGTGTGTCTGTGTGTGTGAGTGTGTGTGAGTCTGTGTCTGTGTCTGTGTGTGAGTGTATGTCTGTCTAAGTGTGTTTGTGTGTGTGTCTGTGTGTGTCTGTGAGTGTGTGTGTCTGTGTCTGTGTGTGTTTCAGTGTAAGTGTGTATGTGTGTCTGTGTGTGTCTCTGTGTGTGTGTGAGGGTATGTGTCTGTGTATGTGTGAGTGTATGTCTGTGTCTGTGGTATTCTGTGTGTTTTTGTGAGTGTGTGTGTCTGTGTGTGTGAGTGTGTGTGTGAGTGTGTGTGTCTGAGTGTGTGAGTGTTTGTGTCTGTGTGTTTGTGTGAGTGTGTGTCTGTGTGTGTGTGTGTGTGTCTGTTTGTGTGAGTGTGTGCTTGTCTGCGTGTGTGAGTGTGTGTGTTAGTGTGTGTATGAGTGTGTGTGTCCTTGTGTGTGTGAGTGTGTGTGTGTCTGTGTGTGTGAGTGTGTGTGTGTCTTTGTGTGTGTGTCTCTGTGTGTGTCAGTGTGTGTGTCTGTGTGTGTGTGAGTGTGTGTGTCTGTATGTGTGTGTGTTTCTGTGTGTGTGTCTGTGTGTGTGTGTGTGTGTCTGTGTGTGTGTTCGTGTCTGTGTGTGTGTGTGAGTGTGTGTTTCTGTGTGTGTGTGAGTGTGTGTCTGTGTGTGTGAGTGTCTATGTGTGTGAGTGTGTGTGTGTGAGTGTGTGTGTCTGTGTGTGTGAGTGTTTGTGTCTGCGTGTGAGTGTGTGTGTCTGTGTGTGAGTGTGTGTGTCTGTGTGTTTGTGTGAGTGTGTGTCTGTGTGTGTGTGTGTGTGTGTCTGTGTGTGTGTTCGTGTCTGTGTGTGTGTGTGAGTGTGTGTTTCTGTGTGTGTGTGAGTGTGTGTCTGTGTGTGTGAGTGTCTATGTGTGTGAGTGTGTGTGTGTGAGTGTGTGTGTCTGTGTGTGTGAGTGTTTGTGTCTGCGTGTGAGTGTGTGTGTCTGTGTGTCTCTGTGTGTGTGATTGTGTGTTTGTGTGAGTGTGTGTCTGTGTGTGTGAGTGTGTGTGTCTGTGTGTGTGAGTGTTTGTGTCTGCGTGTGAGAGTGTGTGTGTGTGTGTCTGTGTGTGAGTGTGTGTGTCTGTGTGAGTGTGTGTGTCTGTGTCTGTGTGTGTGTGTGTCTGTGTGTGTGTGAGTGTGTGTGAGTCTGTGTCTGTGTCTGTGTGTGAGTGTATGTCTGTCTAAGTGTGTTTGTGTGTGTGTCTGTGTGTGTCTGTGAGTGTGTGTGTCTGTGTCTGTGTGTGTGTCAGTGTAAGTGTGTATGTGTGTCTGTGTGTGTCTCTGTGTGTGTGTGAGGGTATGTGTCTGTGTATGTGTGAGTGTATGTCTGTGTCTGTGGTATTCTGTGTGTTTTTGTGAGTGTGTGTGTCTGTGTGTGTGAGTGTGTGTGTGAGTGTGTGTGTCTGAGTGTGTGAGTGTTTGTGTCTGTGTGTTTGTGTGAGTGTGTGTCTGTGTGTGTGAGTGTGTGTGTCTGTGTGTGTGAGTGTGTGCTTGTCTGCGTGTGTGAGTGTGTGTGTTAGTGTGTGTATGAGTGTGTGTGTCCTTGTGTGTGTGAGTGTGTGTGTGTGTCTGTGTGTGTGAGTGTGTGTGTGTGTTTGTGTGTGTGTCTCTGTGTGTGTCAGTGTGTGTGTCTGTGTGTGTGTGAGTGTGTGTGTCTGTATGTGTGTGTGTTTCTGTGTGTGTGTCTGTGTGTGTGTGTGAGTGTGTGTGTCTGTGTGTGTGTTCGTGTCTGTGTGTGTGTGTGAGTGTGTATGTGTGTGTGAGTGAGTGTGTGTTTCTGTGTGTGTGTGAGTGTGTGTCTGTGTGTGTGAGTGTCTATGTGTGTGAGTGTGTGTGTGTGAGTGTGTGTGTCTGTGTGTGTGAGTGTTTGTGTCTGCGTGTGAGTGTGTGTGTCTGTGTGTGAGTGTGTGTGTCTGTGTGTTTGTGTGAGTGTGTGTCTGTGTGTGTGAGTGTGTGTGTCTGTGTGTGTGAGTGTTTGTGTCTGCGTGTGAGTGTGTGTGTGTGTCTGTGTGTGAGTGTGTGTGTCTGTGTGAGTGTGTGTGTCTGTGTCTGTGTGTGTGTCTGTGTAAGTGTGTGTGTGCGTTTGTCTGTGGGTGTCTGTGAGTGTGTGTGTCTGTGTGTGTGAGTGTGTGTGTGTGTGTGTGTGAGTGTGTGTGTCTGTGTCTGTGAGTGTGTCTGTGTGAGTGTGTGTGTCTGTGTCTGTGTGTGAGTGTGTGTGTCTGTCTGTGTGTCTCTGTGTGTGTGATTGTGTGTGTCTGTGTGTATGTCTGTGTCTGAGTGTTACTGTGCGAGTGTGCGTGTCTGTGTCTGTGTCTGTTTGTGTGTCAGTGTAACTGTGTGTGTGAGTGTTTGTGTGTGCGTGTCTGTGCGAGTGTGTGTGTCTGTGTCTGTGGGTGTGTCAGTTTAAGTGTGTGTGTGTGTCTGTGTGTATCTGTCAGTGTGTGTGTGTCTGTGTGTGAGTGTATGTCTGTGTAAGTGTGTTTGTGTGTGTCTGTGTGTGCCTGTGAGTGTGGGTGTCTGTGTGTGTGTTTGTGTGTGTCTGTGTGTGTGTGTGTCTGTATCTGTGTGTGTGTGAGTGTGTGTCTGTGTGTGTGTGTCTGAGTTTGTGCGTGTGTGTGTCCGTGTGAGTGTGTGTGTCTGTGTGTGTGAGTGTGTGTGTCTGTGTGTGTGAGAGTTTGTGTCTGCGTGTGAGTGTGTGTGTGTGTCTGTGTGTGTCTCTGTGTGTGTGTGAGGGTGTGTGTCTGTGTATGTGTGAGTGTATGTCTGTGTCTGTGGTATTCTGTGTGTTTTTGTGAGTGTGAGTGTCTGTGTGTGTGAGTGTGTGTGTGAGTGTGTGTGTCTGAGTGTGTGAGTGTTTGCGTCTGTGTGTTTGTGTGAGTGTGTGTCTGTGTGTGTGAGTGTGTGTGTCTGTGTGTGTGAGTGTGTGCTTGTCTGCGTGTGTGAGTGTGTGTGTTAGTGTGTGTATGAGTGTGTGTGTCCTTGTGTGTGTGAGTGTGTGTGTGTGTCTGTGTGTGTGAGTGTGTGTGTGTCTTTGTGTGTGTGTCTCTGTGTGTGTCAGTGTGTGTGTCTGTGTGTGTGTGAGTGTGTGTGTCTGTATGTGTGTGTGTTTCTGTGTGTGTGTCTGTGTGTGTGTGTGAGTGTGTGTGTCTGTGTGTGTGTTCGTGTCTGTGTGTGTGTGTGAGTGTGTATGTGTGTGTGAGTGAGTGTGTGTTTCTGTGTGTGTGTGAGTGTGTGTCTGTGTGTGTGAGTGTCTATGTGTGTGAGTGTGTGTGTGTGTTTATTTGTGACTGTGTGTGTTTGTGGGTGTGTGAGTGAGTGTGTGTGTCTCTGTTTATGAGTGTGTGTCTGTCTGTGTGTGAGTGTGTGTGTCTGTGTGTGTGTGAGTGTGTGTGTTTCTGAGTGTGTGTGTGTTTGTGTGTGTGTATGAGTGTGTGTGTCCTTGTGTGTGTGAGTGTGTGTGTGAGTGTGTGTGTCTGTGTGTGTGAGTGTGTGTGTGTCTTTGTGTGTGTGTCTCTGTGTGTGTCAGTGTGTGTGTCTGTGTGTGTGAGTGTGTGTGTCCGTATGTGTGTGTGTCTGTGTGTGTGAGTGTGTGTGTCTGTGTGTGTGTTCGTGTCTGTGTGTGTGTGAGTGTGTCTGTGTGTGTGAGTGAGTGTGTGTTTCTGTGTGTGTGAGTGTGTGTGTGTCTGTGTGTGTGAGTGTCTATGTGTGTGAGTGTGTGTGTGTGAGTGGGTTTGTGTGTCTCTGTTTCTGAGTGTGTGTCTGTCTGTGTGTGTGAGTGTGTGTGTCTGTGTGTGTGAGTGTGTGTGTTTGTGAGTGTGCGTGTGTGTGTTTGTGTGTGTTGGTGTCTGTGTGTGTGTGTGTCTGTGTGTGTGTTGGTGTGTGTGTCTGTGTGTGCTTGTGTCTGTGTGTGAGAGTGTGTGCGTGTCTCTGTGTGCGTGTGTGTGTCTTTGTGTGTGAGTGTGTGTGTCTGTGTGTGTGTGTCTGTGTGTGCGAATGTGTGTGTGAGTGTGTGTGTCTTTGTGTGTGTGTCTGTGAGTGTGTGGCTGTGTGTGAGATTGTGTGTGTTTGTGTGTGTGAGTTTTTGTGTGTGTGTCTGTGTGTGTGAGTGTGTGTGCCTGTGTCTGTGTGTGTGTGTGGGTCTGTGTGTGTGTGCGTCTGTGTGTGTGTGTGTGTGGGTGTCTGTGTGTGCGTGAGTGTGTGAGTGCGTGTGTGTGTGTCTGTGTGTGTGAGTGTGTGTGCGTGTGTGTCTGTGTCTGTGTGTGTGAGTGTGTGTGCCTGTGAGTGTGTCTGTGTGTGTGTCTGTGTGTGTGTGTGTGAGTGTGTGTGTCTGTGTCTGTGGTATTCTGTGTGTTTTTGTGAGTGTGTCTGTCTGTGTGTGTGAGTGTGTGTGTGTGAGTGTGTGTGTGTCTGTGTTTGTGAGTGTTTGTGTCTGCGTGTGAGTGTGTGTGTGTCTGTATGTATGTGTGTCTGTTTGTGTGTGAGTGTGTGTGTCTGTGTCCGTATCTGTGTGTGAGTGTGTGTGACAGTGTGTGTGTGTCTCTGTGTGTGTGAATGTGTGTGTCTGTGTCTATGTGCTTGTGTCTGTGTGTGTGTCTGTGTGTGTGTGTGAGTGTGTGTCTGTGTCTGAGTGAGTGTCTGTGTGAGTGTGTGTGTCTGTGTCTGTGTGTGTGTGTGTGTCTGTGTGTGTGTGAGTGTGTGTGAGTCTGTGTCTGTGTCTGTGTGTGAGTGTATGTCTGTCTAAGTGTGTTTGTGTGTGTGTCTGTGTGTGTCTGTGAGTGTGTGTGTCTGTGTCTGTGTGTGTGTCAGTGTAAGTGTGTATGTGTGTCTGTGTGTGTCTCTGTGTGTGTGTGAGGGTATGTGTCTGTGTATGTGTGAGTGTATGTCTGTGTCTGTGGTATTCTGTGTGTTTTTGTGAGTGTGTGTGTCTGTGTGTGTGAGTGTGTGTGTGTGTGAGTGTGTGTGTCTGAGTGTGTGAGTGTTTGTGTCTGTGTGTTTGTGTGAGTGTGTGTCTGTGTGTGTGAGTGTGTGTGTCTGTTTGTGTGAGTGTGTGCTTGTCTGCGTGTGTGAGTGTGTGTGTTAGTGTGTGTATGAGTGTGTGTGTCCTTGTGTGTGTGAGTGTGTGTGTGTGTCTGTGTGTGTGAGTGTGTGTGTGTCTTTGTGTGTGTGTCTCTGTGTGTGTCAGTGTGTGTGTCTGTGTGTGTGAGTGTGTGTGTCTGTATGTGTGTGTGTTTCTGTGTGTGTGTCTGTGTGTGTGTGTGTCTGTGTGTGTGTTCGTGTCTGTGTGTGTGTGTGAGTGTGTGTTTCTGTGTGTGTGTGAGTGTGTGTCTGTGTGTGTGAGTGTCTATGTGTGTGAGTGTGTGTGTGTGAGTGTGTGTGTCTGTGTGTGTGAGTGTTTGTGTCTGCGTGTGAGTGTGTGTGTCTGTGTGTGAGTGTGTGTGTCTGTGTGTTTGTGTGAGTGTGTGTCTGTGTGTGTGAGTGTGTGTGTCTGTGTGTGTGAGTGTTTGTGTCTGCGTGTGAGTGTGTGTGTGTGTGTGTCTGTGTGTGAGTGTGTGTGTCTGTGTGAGTGTGTGTGTCTGTGTCTGTGTGTGTGTCTGTGTAAGTGTGTGTGTGCGTTTGTCTGTGGGTGTCTGTGAGTGTGTGTGTCTGTGTGTATGAGTGTGTGTGTGTGTGTGTGAGTGTGTGTGTCTGTGTCTGTGAGTGTGTCTGTGTGAGTGTGTGTGACTGTGTGAGTGTGTGTGTCTGTCTGTGTGTCTCTGTGTGTGTGATTGTGTGTGTCTGTGTGTATGTCTGTGTCTGAGTGTTACTGTGCGAGTGTGCGTGTCTGTGTCTGTGTCTGTTTGTGTGTCAGTGTAACTGTGTGTGTGAGTGTTTGTGTGTGCGTGTCTGTGCGAGTGTGTGTGTTTGTGTCTGTGTGTGTGTCAGTTTAAGTGTGTGTGTGTGTCTGTGTGTATCTGTCAGTGTGTGTGTGTCTGTGTGTGAGTGTATGTCTGTGTAAGTGTGTTTGTGTGTGTGTCTGTGTGTGCCTGTGAGTGTGGGTGTCTGTGTGTGTGTTTGTGTGTGTCTGTGTGTGTGTCTGAGTTTGTGCGTGTGTGTGTCCGTGTGAGTGTGTGTGTCTGTGTGTGTGAGTGTGTGTGTCTGTGTGTGTGAGTGTTTATGTCTGCGTGTGAGTGTGTGTGTGTGTCTGTGTGTGAGTGTGTGTGTCTGTGTGTTTGTGTGAGTGTGTGTCTGTGTGTGAGAGTGTGTGTGTCTCTGTGTGTGTGAGTGTGTGTGTTAGTGTGTGTGCATGAGTGTGTGTGTCCTTGTGTCTGTGAGTGTGTGTGTCTGTGTGTGTGAGTGTGTGTGTGTGTGTGAGTGTGTGTGTCTGTGTCTGTGAGTGTGTCTGTGTGAGTGTGTGTGTCTGTGTCTGTGTGTGTGAGTGTGTGTGTCTGTCTGTGTGTCTCTGTGTGTGTGATTGTGTGTGTCTATGTCTGTGTCTGAGTGTTACTGTGCGAGTGTGCGTGTCTGTGTCTGTGTCTGTTTGTGTGTCTGTGTGTGTCTCTGAGTGTGTGTGTCTGTGTCTGTGTGTGTGTCAGTGTAACTGTGTGTGTGAGTGTTTGTGTGTGCGTGTCTGTGCGAGTGTGTGTGTCTGTGTCTGTGTGTGTCAGTTTAAGTGTGTGTGTGTGTCTGTGTGTGAGTGTATATCTGTGTAAGTGTGTTTGTGTGTGTGTCTGTGTGTGCCTGTGAGTGTGGGTGTCTGTGTGTGTGTTTGTGTGTGTCTGTGTGTGTGAGTGTGTGTGTCTGTATCTGTGTGTGTGTGTGTGTCTGTGTGTGTGTCTGAGTTTGTGCGTGTGTGTGTCCGTGTGAGTGTGTGTGTGTGTCTGTGTGTGAGTGTGTGTGTCTGTGTGTTTGTGTGAGTGTGTGTCTGTGTGTGAGAGTGTGTGTGTCTCTGTGTGTGTGAGTGTGTGTGTTAGTGTGTGTGCATGAGTGTGTGTGTCCTTGTGTCTGTGAGTGTGTGTGTCTGTGTGTATGAGTGTGTGTGTGTGTGTGTGAGTGTGTGTGTCTGTGTCTGTGAGTGTGTCTGTGTGAGTGTGTGTGACTGTGTCTGTGTGTGTGAGTGTGTGTGTCTGTCTGTGTGTCTCTGTGTGTGTGATTGTGTGTGTCTGTGTGTATGTCTGTGTCTGAGTGTTACTGTGCGAGTGTGCGTGTCTGTGTCTGTGTCTGTTTGTGTGTCAGTGTAACTGTGTGTGTGAGTGTTTGTGTGTGCGTGTCTGTGCGAGTGTGTGTGTCTGTGTCTGTGTGTGTCAGTTTAAGTGTGTGTGTGTGTCTGTGTGTATCTGTCAGTGTGTGTGTGTCTGTGTGTGAGTGTATGTCTGTGTAAGTGTGTTTGTGTGTGTGTCTGTGTGTGCCTGTGAGTGTGGGTGTCTGTGTGTGTGAGTGTGTGTGTCTGTGTGTGTGAGTGTTTATGTCTGCGTGTGAGTGCGTGTGTGTGTCTGTGTGTGAGTGTGTGTGTCTGTGTGTTTGTGTGAGTGTGTGTCTGTGTGTGAGAGTGTGTGTGTCTCTGTGTGTGTGAGTGTGTGTGTTAGTGTGTGTGCATGAGTGTGTGTGTCCTTGTGTCTGTGAGTGTGTGTGTCTGTGTGTGTGAGTGTGTGTGTGTGTGTGAGTGTGTGTGTCTGTGTCTGTGAGTGTGTCTGTGTGAGTGTGTGTGTCTGTGTCTGTGTGTGTGAGTGTGTGTGTCTGTCTGTGTGTCTCTGTGTGTGTGATTGTGTGTGTCTATGTCTGTGTCTGAGTGTTACTGTGCGAGTGTGCGTGTCTGTGTCTGTGTCTGTTTGTGTGTCTGTGTGTGTCTCTGAGTGTGTGTGTCTGTGTCTGTGTGTGTGTCAGTGTAACTGTGTGTGTGAGTGTTTGTGTGTGCGTGTCTGTGCGAGTGTGTGTGTCTGTGTGTGTGTTGGTGTGTGTGTCTGTGTGTGCTTGTGTCTGTGTGTGAGAGTGTGTGCGTGTCTCTGTGTGCGTGTGTGTGTCTTTGTGTGTGAGTGTGTGTGTCTGTGTGTGTGTGTCTGTGTGTGCGAATGTGTGTGTGAGTGTGTGTGTCTTTGTGTGTGTGTCTGTGAGTGTGTGTCTCTGTGTGAGATTGTGTGTGTTTGTGTGTGTGAGTTTTTGTGTGTGTGTCTGTGTGTGTGAGTGTGTGTGCCTGTGTCTGTGTGTGTGTGTGTGTCTGTGTGTGTGTGCGTCTGTGTGTGTGTGTGTGTGGGTGTCTGTGTGTGCGTGAGTGTGTGAGTGCGTGTGTGTGTGTCTGTCTGTGTGTGTGAGTGTGTGTGCGTGTGTGTCTGTGTCTGTGTGTGTGAGTGTGTGTGCCTGTGAGTGTGCCTGTGAGTGTGTCTGTGTGTGTGTCTGTGTGTGTGTGTGAGTGTGTGTGTCTGTGTCTGTGGTATTCTGTGTGTTTTTGTGAGTGTGTCTGTCTGTGTGTGTGAGTGTGTGTGTGTGAGTGTGTGTGTGTCTGTGTTTGTGAGTGTTTGTGTCTGCGTGTGAGTGTGTGTGTCTGTGTCCGTATCTGTGTGTGAGTGTGTGTGACAGTGTGTGTGTGTCTCTGTGTGTGTGAATGTGTGTGTCTGTGTCTATGTGCTTGTGTCTGTGTGTGTGTCTGTGTGTGTGTGTGAGTGTGTGTCTGTGTCTGAGTGAGTGTCTGTGTGAGTGTGTGTGTCTGTGTCTGTGTGTGTGTGTGTCTGTGTGTGTGAGTGTGTGTGAGTCTGTGTCTGTGTCTGTGTGTGAGTGTATGTCTGTCTAAGTGTGTTTGTGTGTGTGTCTGTGTGTGTCTGTGAGTGTGTGTGTCTGTGTCTGTGTGTGTTTCAGTGTAAGTGTGTATGTGTGTCTGTGTGTGTCTCTGTGTGTGTGTGAGGGTATGTGTCTGTGTATGTGTGAGTGTATGTCTGTGTCTGTGGTATTCTGTGTGTTTTTGTGAGTGTGTGTGTCTGTGTGTGTGAGTGTGTGTGTGAGTGTGTGTGTCTGAGTGTGTGAGTGTTTGTGTCTGTGTGTTTGTGTGAGTGTGTGTCTGTGTGTGTGAGTGTGTGTGTCTGTTTGTGTGAGTGTGTGCTTGTCTGCGTGTGTGAGTGTGTGTGTTAGTGTGTGTATGAGTGTGTGTGTCCTTGTGTGTGTGAGTGTGTGTGTGTGTCTGTGTGTGTGAGTGTGTGTGTGTCTTTGTGTGTGTGTCTCTGTGTGTGTCAGTGTGTGTGTCTGTGTGTGTGTGAGTGTGTGTGTCTGTATGTGTGTGTGTTTCTGTGTGTGTGTCTGTGTGTGTGTGTGTGTGTCTGTGTGTGTGTTCGTGTCTGTGTGTGTGTGTGAGTGTGTGTTTCTGTGTGTGTGTGAGTGTGT
This sequence comes from Hemitrygon akajei, assembly GCF_048418815.1. Lineage (NCBI taxonomy): Eukaryota > Metazoa > Chordata > Chondrichthyes > Myliobatiformes > Dasyatidae > Hemitrygon > Hemitrygon akajei. The sequence goes on along the minus strand of NC_133151.1, from coordinate 37,386,221 downwards.
GTCTGTGTGTGTGAGTGTCTATGT
>NC_133151.1:37296197-37381197 GCF_048418815.1 Hemitrygon akajei | reverse complement strand
TATCTGTGTGTGTGTGTCTGTGTGTGTGAGTGTGTTTTTCAGTGTCTGTGTGTTTGTGTCTGTGTGTGAGTGTGTCAGTGTAAGTGTGTGTCTGTGTGTGTGTCTGAGTGTGTGTGTCTGGGTCTGTGTTTGTGTGTGTCTGTGTGAGTGTGTGTGTCTGTGTCTGTGTGTGTGTCTGTGTAAGTGTGTGTGTGCGTTTGTCTGTGGGTGTCTGTGATTGTGTGTGTCTGTGTGTGTGTGAGTGTGTGTGTGTGTGTGTGAGTGTGTGTGTCTGTGTCTGTGAGTGTGTCTGTGTGAGTGTGTGTGTCTGTGTCTGTGTGTGTGAGTGTGTGTGTGTGTCTGTGTGTGCGTCAGTGTGTGAGTGCGTGTGTGTGTGTCTGTGTGTGTGAGTGTGTGTGCGTGTGTGTCTGTGTCTGTGTGTGTGAGTGTGTGTGCCTGTGAGTGTGTCTGTGAGTGTGTCTGTGTGTGTGTCTGTGTGTATGTGTGAGTGTATGTCTGTGTCTGTGGTATTCTGTGTGTTTTTGTGAGTGTGTCTGTCTGTGTGTGAGTGTGTGTGTGTCTGTGTTTGTGAGTGTTTGTGTCTGCGTGTGAGTGTGTGTGTGTTTCTGTATGTATGTGTGTCTGTTTGTGTGTGAGTGTGTGTGTCTGTGTCCGTATCTGTGTGTGAGTGTGTGTGACAGTGTGTGTGTGTGAGTGTGTGTGTCTGTGTCTGTGTGTGTGTGTGTGTGAATGTGTGTGTCTGTGTCTATGTGCTTGTGTCTGTGTGTGTGTCTGTGTGTGTGTGAGTGAGTGTCTGTGTCTGAGTGAGTGACTGTGTGTGTGTGTCTGTGTCTGTGTGTGTGTCTGAGTGTGTGTGTCTGTGTCTGTGTGTGTGTCTGTGTGAGTGTGTGTGTCTGTGTCTGTGTGTGTCTGTGTAAGTGTGTGTGTGCGTTTGTCTGTGGGTGTCTGTGAGTGTGTGTGTGTCTGTGTGTGTGAGTGTGTGTGTGTGTGAGTGTGTGTGTCTGTGTCTGTGAGTGTGTCTGTGTGAGTGTGTGTGTCTGTGTCTGTGTGTGTGAGTGTGTGTGTCTGTCTGTGTGTCTCTGTGTGTGTGATTGTGTGTGTCTGTGTGTATGTCTGTGTCTGAGTGTTACTGTGCGAGTGTGCGTGTCTGTGTCTGTGTCTGTTTGTGTGTCTGTGCGTGTCTGTGAGTGTGTGTGTCTGTGTGTGTGTGTCAGTGTAACTGTTTGTGTGAGTGTTTGTGTGTGCGTGTCTGTGCGAGTGTGTGTGTCTGTGTCTGTGTGTGTCAGTTTAAGTGTGTGTGTGTCTGTGTGTATCTGTCAGTGTGTGTGTGTGTCTGTGTGTGAGTGTATGTCTGTGTAAGTGTGTTTGTGTGTGTGTCTGTGAGTGTGGGTGTCTGTGTGTGTGTTTGTGTGTGTCTGTGTGTGTGAGTGTGTGTGTCTGTATCTGTGTGTGTGTGAGTGTGTGTCTGTGTGTGTGTCTGAGTTTGTGCGTGTGTGTGTCCGTGTGAGTGTGTGTGTCTGTGTGTGAGTGTGTGTGTGTGTGTGTGTGTCTGTGTGTGTGAGTGTTTGTGTCTGCGTGTGAGTGTGTGTGTGTCTGTCTGTGAGTGTGTCTGTCTGTGTGTTTGTGTGAGTGTGTGTCTGTGTGTGTGAGTGTGTGTGTCTGTGTGTGTGAGTGTTTGTGTCTGCGTGTGAGTGTGTGGGTGTGTCTGTGTGTGAGTGTGTGTGTCTGGGTCTGTGTGTGTGTGTGTCTGTGTGTGAGTGTGTGTGTGTCTGTGTGTGTGTGTCTGTGTGTGTGAGTGTGTGTGTCTGTGTGTGTCTTTGTGTGTGTGAGTGTGTGTCTGTGTGTGAGTGTGTGTGTGTGTCTGTCTGTCTGTGTGTGTGATTGTGTGTGTCTGCGTGTGTGTGTGTCTGTGTGTGCGTGAGTGTGTGAGTGCGTGTGTGTGTCTGTGTGTGTGAGTGTGTGTGCGTGTGTGTCTGTGTCTGTGTGTGTGAGTGTGTGTGCCTGTGTCTGTGAGTGTGTGTGTGTGTGTGTCTCTGTGTGTGTGTGAGGGTGTGTGTCTGTGTATGTGTGAGTGTATGTCTGTGTCTGTGGTATTCTGTGTGTTTTGGTGAGTGTGTGTGTCTGTGTGTGTGAGTGTGTGTGTCTGAGTGTGTGAGTGTTTGTGTCTGTGTGTTTGTGTGAGTGTGTGTCTGTGTGTGTGAGTGTGTGTGTCTGTGTGTGTGAGTGTGTGCTTGTCTGCGTGTGTGAGTGTGTGTGTTAGTGTGTGTATGAGTGTGTGTGTCCTTGTGTGTGTGAGTGTGTGTGTGTGTCTGTGCGTGTGAGTGTGTGTGTGTCTTTGTGTGTGTGTCTCTGTGTGTGTCAGTGTGTGTGTGTGTGTGTGTGAGTGTGTGTGTCTGTATGTGTGTGTGTTTCTGTGTGTGTGTCTGTGTGTGTGTGAGTGTGTGTGTCTGTGTGTGTGTTCGTGTCTGTGTGTGTGTGTGAGTGTGTATGTGTTTGTGAGTGAGTGTGTGTTTCTGTGTGTGTGTGAGTGTGTGTCTGTGTGTGTGAGTGTCTATGTGTGTGAGTGTGTGTGTGTGAGTGTGTGTGTGTGTTTATTTGAGACTGTGTGTGTTGGTGGGTGTGTGAGTGAGTGTGTGTTTCTGTGTGTGTGTGAGTGTGTGTGTCTGTGTGTGTGAGTGTCTATGTGTGTGAGTGTGTGTGTGTGTGAGTGTGTGTGTGTGTTTATTTGTGACTGTGTGTGTTTGTGGGTGTGTGAGTGAGTGTGTGTGTCTCTGTTTATGAGTGTGTGTCTGTCTGTGTGTGAGTGTGTGTGTCTGTGTGTGTGTGAGTGTGTGTGTTTCTGAGTGTGTGTGTGTGTTTGTGTGTGTGTATGAGTGTGTGTGTCCTTGTGTGTGTGAGTGTGTGTGTCTGTGTGTGTGAGTGTGTGTGTGTCTTTGTGTGTGTGTCTCTGTGTGTGTCAGTGTGTGTGTCTGTGTGTGTGAGTGTGTGTGTCTGTGTGTGTGTTCGTGTCTGTGTGTGTGTGAGTGTGTCTGTGTGTGTGGGTGAGTGTGTGTTTCTGTGTGTGTGAGTGTGTGTGTGTCTGTGTGTGTGAGTGTCTATGTGTTTGAGTGTGTGTGTGTGAGTGGGTTTGTGTGTGTGTTTATTTGTGACTGTGTGTGTTTGTGGGTGTGTGAGTGAGTGTGTGTGTCTCTGTTTCTGAGTGTGTGTCTGTCTGTGTGTGTGAGTGTGTGTGTCTGTGTGTGTGAGTGTGTGTGTTTGTGAGTGTGCGTGTGTGTGTTTGTGTGTGTTGGTGTCTGTGTGTGTGTGTGTCTGTGTGTGTGTTGGTGTGTGTGTCTGTGTGTGCTTGTGTCTGTGTGTGAGAGTGTGTGCGTGTCTCTGTGTGCGTGTGTGTGTCTTTGTGTGTGAGTGTGTGTGTCTGTGTGTGTGTGTCTGTGTGTGCGAATGTGTGTGTGAGTGTGTGTGTCTTTGTGTGTGTGTCTGTGAGTGTGTGTCTGTGTGTGAGATTGTGTGTGTTTGTGTGTGTGAGTGTTTGTGTGTGTGTCTGTGTGTGTGAGTGTGTGTGCCTGTGTCTGTGTGTGTGTGTGTCTGTCTGTGTGTGTGTGCGTCTGTGTGTGTGTGTGTGTCTGTGTGTGCGTGAGTGTGTGAGTGCGTGTGTGTGTGTCTGTGTGTGTGAGAGTGTGTGCGTGTGTGTCTGTGTCTGTGTGTGTGAGTGTGTGTGCCTGTGAGTGTGTCTGTGAGTGTGTCTGTGTGTGTGTCTGTGTGTGTGTGTGTGAGTGTGTGTGTCTGTGTCTGTGGTATTCTGTGTGTTTTTGTGAGTGTGTCTGTCTGTGTGTGTGAGAGTGTGTGTGTGAGTGTGTGTGTCTGTGTTTGTGAGTGTTTGTGTCTGTGTGTGAGTGTGTGTGTGTGTCTGTATGTATGTGTGTCTGTTTGTGTGTGAGTGTGTGTGTCTGTGTCCGTATCTGTGTGTGAGTGTGTGTGACAGTGTGTGTGTGTCTCTGTGTGTGTGAATGTGTGTGTCTGTGTCTATGTGCTTGTGTCTGTGTGTGTTTCTGTGTGTGTGTGTGAGTGTGTGTCTGTGTCTGAGTGAGTGTCTGTGTGAGTGTGTGTGTCTGTGTCTGTGTGTGTGTCTGTGTGTGTGTGAGTGTGTGTGAGTCTGTGTCTGTGTCTGTGTGTGAGTGTATGTCTGTCTAAGTGTGTTTGTGTGTGTGTCTGTGTGTGTCTGTGAGTGTGTGTGTCTGTGTCTGTGTGTGTGTCAGTGTAAGTGTGTATGTGTGTCTGTGTGTGTCTCTGTGTGTGTGTGAGGGTGTGTGTCTGTGTATGTGTGAGTGTATGTCTGTGTCTGTGGTATTCTGTGTGTTTTTGTGAGTGTGTGTGTCTGTGTGTGTGAGTGTGTGTGTGAGTGTGTGTGTCTGAGTGTGTGAGTGTTTGTGTCTGTGTGTTTGTGTGAGTGTGTGTCTGTGTGTGTGAGTGTGTGTGTCTGTGTGTGTGAGTGTGTGCTTGTCTGCGTGTGTGAGTGTGTGTGTTAGTGTGTGTATGAGTGTGTGTGTCCTTGTGTGTGTGAGTGTGTGTGTGTGTCTGTGTGTGTGAGTGTGTGTGTGTCTTTGTGTGTGTGTCTCTGTGTGTGTCAGTGTGTGTGTCTGTGTGTGTGTGAGTGTGTGTGTCTGTATGTGTGTGTGTTTCTGTGTGTGTGCCTGTGTGTGTGTGTGAGTGTGTGTGTCTGTGTGTGTGTTCGTGTCTGTGTTTGTGTGAGTGTGTATGTGTGTGTGAGTGAGTGTGTGTTTCTGTGTGTGTGTGAGTGTGTGTCTGTGTGTGTGAGTGTCTATGTGTGTGAGTGTGTGTGTGTGAGTGTGTGTGTGTTTATTTGTGACTGTGTGTGTTTGTGGGTGTGTGAGTGAGTGTGTGTGTCTCTGTTTATGAGTGTGTGTCTGTCTGTGTGTGAGTGTGTGTGTCTGTGTGTGTGTGAGTGTGTGTGTTTCTGAGTGTGTGTGTTTGTGTGTGTGTATGAGTGTGTGTGTCCTTGTGTGTGTGAGTGTGTGTGAGTGTGTGTGTCTGTGTGTGTGAGTGTGTGTGTGTCTTTGTGTGTGTGTCTCTGTGTGTGTCAGTGTGTGTGTCTGTGTGTGTGAGTGTGTGTGTCCGTATGTGTGTGTGTCTGTGTGTGTGAGTGTGTGTGTCTGTTTGTGTGTTCGTGTCTGTGTGTGTGTGAGTGTGTCTGTGTGTGTGAGTGAGTGTGTGTTTCTGTGTGTGTGAGTGTGTGTGTGTCTGTGTGTGTGAGTGTCTATGTGTGTGAGTGTGTGTGTGTGAGTGGGTTTGTGTGTGTGTTTATTTGTGACTGTGTGTGTTTGTGGGTGTGTGAGTGAGTGTGTGTGTCTCTGTTTCTGAGTGTGTGTCTGTCTGTGTGTGTGAGTGTGTGTGTCTGTGTGTGTGAGTGTGTGTGTTTGTGAGTGTGCGTGTGTGTGTTTGTGTGTGTTGGTGTCTGTGTGTGTGTGTGTCTGTGTGTGTTTTGGTGTGTGTGTCTGTGTGTGCTTGTGTCTGTGTGTGAGAGTGTGTGCGTGTCTCTGTGTGCCTGTGAGTGTGTCTGTGAGTGTGTCTGTGTGTGTGTCTGTGTGTGTGTGTGTGTGAGTGTGTGTGTCTGTGTCTGTGGTATTCTGTGTGTTTTTGTGAGTGTGTCTGTCTGTGTGTGTGAGAGTGTGTGTGTGAGTGTGTGTGTCTGTGTTTGTGAGTGTTTGTGTCTGTGTGTGAGTGTGTGTGTGTGTCTGTATGTATGTGTGTCTGTTTGTGTGTGAGTGTGTGTGTCTGTGTCCGTATCTGTGTGTGAGTGTGTGTGACAGTGTGTGTGTGTCTCTGTGTGTGTGAATGTGTGTGTCTGTGTCTATGTGCTTGTGTCTGTGTGTGTTTCTGTGTGTGTGTGTGAGTGTGTGTCTGTGTCTGAGTGAGTGTCTGTGTGAGTGTGTGTGTCTGTGTCTGTGTGTGTGTGTCTGTGTGTGTGTGAGTGTGTGTGAGTCTGTGTCTGTGTCTGTGTGTGAGTGTATGTCTGTCTAAGTGTGTTTGTGTGTGTGTCTGTGTGTGTCTGTGAGTGTGTGTGTCTGTGTCTGTGTGTGTTTCTGTGTGTGTGTGTGAGTGTGTGTCTGTGTCTGAGTGAGTGTCTGTGTGAGTGTGTGTGTCTGTGTCTGTGTGTGTGTGTCTGTGTGTGTGTGAGTGTGTGTGAGTCTGTGTCTGTGTCTGTGTGTGAGTGTATGTCTGTCTAAGTGTGTTTGTGTGTGTGTCTGTGTGTGTCTGTGAGTGTGTGTGTCTGTGTCTGTGTGTGTGTCAGTGTAAGTGTGTATGTGTGTCTGTGTGTGTCTCTGTGTGTGTGTGAGGGTGTGTGTCTGTGTATGTGTGAGTGTATGTCTGTGTCTGTGGTATTCTGTGTGTTTTTGTGAGTGTGTGTGTCTGTGTGTGTGAGTGTGTGTGTGAGTGTGTGTGTCTGAGTGTGTGAGTGTTTGTGTCTGTGTGTTTGTGTGAGTGTGTGTCTGTGTGTGTGAGTGTGTGTGTCTGTGTGTGTGAGTGTGTGCTTGTCTGCGTGTGTGAGTGTGTGTGTTAGTGTGTGTATGAGTGTGTGTGTCCTTGTGTGTGTGAGTGTGTGTGTGTGTCTGTGTGTGTGAGTGTGTGTGTGTCTTTGTGTGTGTGTCTCTGTGTGTGTCAGTGTGTGTGTCTGTGTGTGTGTGAGTGTGTGTGTCTGTATGTGTGTGTGTTTCTGTGTGTGTGCCTGTGTGTGTGTGTGTGAGTGTGTGTGTCTGTGTGTGTGTTCGTGTCTGTGTTTGTGTGAGTGAGTGTGTGTTTCTGTGTGTGTGTGAGTGTGTGTCTGTGTGTGTGAGTGTCTATGTGTGTGAGTGTGTGTGTGTGAGTGTGTGTGTGTTTATTTGTGACTGTGTGTGTTTGTGGGTGTGTGAGTTAGTGTGTGTGTCTCTGTTTATGAGTGTGTGTCTGTCTGTGTGTGAGTGTGTGTGTCTGTGTGTGTGTGAGTGTGTGTGTTTCTGAGTGTGTGTGTTTGTGTGTGTGTATGAGTGTGTGTGTCCTTGTGTGTGTGAGTGTGTGTGAGTGTGTGTGTCTGTGTGTGTGAGTGTGTGTGTGTCTTTGTGTGTGTGTCTCTGTGTGTGTCAGTGTGTGTGTCTGTGTGTGTGAGTGTGTGTGTCCGTATGTGTGTGTGTCTGTGTGTGTGAGTGTGTGTGTCTGTTTGTGTGTTCGTGTCTGTGTGTGTGTGAGTGTGTCTGTGTGTGTGAGTGAGTGTGTGTTTCTGTGTGTGTGAGTGTGTGTGTGTCTGTGTGTGTGAGTGTCTATGTGTGTGAGTGTGTGTGTGTGAGTGGGTTTGTGTGTGTGTTTATTTGTGACTGTGTGTGTTTGTGGGTGTGTGAGTGAGTGTGTGTGTCTCTGTTTCTGAGTGTGTGTCTGTCTGTGTGTGTGAGTGTGTGTGTCTGTGTGTGTGAGTGTGTGTGTTTGTGAGTGTGCGTGTGTGTGTTTGTGTGTGTTGGTGTCTGTGTGTGTGTGTGTCTGTGTGTGTTTTGGTGTGTGTGTCTGTGTGTGCTTGTGTCTGTGTGTGAGAGTGTGTGCGTGTCTCTGTGTGCCTGTGTGTGTCTTTGTGTGTGAGTGTGTGTGTCTGTGTGTGTGTGTCTGTGTGTGCGAATGTGTGTGTGAGTGTGTGTGTCTTTGTGTGTGTGTCTGTGAGTGTGTGTCTGTGTGTGAGATTGTGTGTGTTTGTGTGTGTGAGTTTTTGTGTGTGTGTCTGTGTGTGTGAGTGTGTGTGCCTGTGTCTGTGTGTGTGTGTGTCTGTGTGTGTGTGCGTCTGTGTGTGTGTGTGTGGGTGTCTGTGTGTGCGTGATTGTGTGAGTGCGTGTGTGTGTGTCTGTGTGTGTGAGTGTGTGTGCGTGTGTGTCTGTGTCTGTGTGTGTGAGTGTGTGTGCCTGTGAGTGTGTCTGTGAGTGTGTCTGTGTGTGTGTGAGTGTGTGTGTCTGTGACCGTGGTATTCTGTGTGTTTTTGTGAGTGTGTCTGTCTGTGTGTGTGAGTGTGTGTGTGTGAGTGTGTGTGTGTCTGTGTTTGTGAGTGTTTGTGTCTGCGTGTGAGTGTGTGTGTGTGTGTCTGTATGTATGTGTGTCTGTTTGTGTGTGAGTGTGTGTGTCTGTGTCCGTATCTGTGTGTGAGTGTGTGTGACAGTGTGTGTTTGTCTCTGTGTGTGTGAGTGTGTGTCTGTGTCTGAGTGAGTGTCTGTGTGAGTGTGTGTGTCTGTGTCTGTGTGTGTGTGTGTCTGTGTGTGTCTGTGAGTGTGTGTGTGTCTGTGTCTGTGTGTGTGTCAGTGTAAGTGTGTATGTGTGTCTGTGTGTGTGTGTGAGGGTGTGTGTCTGTGTATGTGTGAGTGTATGTCTGTGTCTGTGGTATTCTGTGTGTTTTTGTGAGTGTGTGTGTCTGTGTGTGTGAGTGGGTGTGTGAGTGTGTGTGTCTGAGTGTGTGAGTGTTTGTGTCTGTGTGTTTGTGTGAGTTTGTGTCTGTGTGTGTGAGTTTGTGTGTCTGTGTGTGTGAGTGTGTGCTTGTCTGCGTGTGTGAGTGTGTGTGTTAGTGCGTGTATGAGTGTGTGTGTTCTTGTGTGTGTGAGTGTGTGTGTGTGTCTGTGTGTGTGAGTGTGTGTGTGTCTTTGTGTGTGTGTCTCTGTGTGTGTCAGTGTGTGTGTCTGTGTGTGTGAGTGTGTGTGTCTGTATGTGTGTGTGTTTCTGTGTGTGTGTCTGTGTGTGTGTGTGAGTGTGTGTGTCTGTGTGTGTGTTCGTGTCTGTGTGTGTGTGTGATAGTGTGTATGTGTGTGTGAGTGAGTGTGTGTTTCTGTGTGTGTGAGTGTGTGTCTGTGTGTGTGAGTGTCTATGTGTGTGAGTGTGTGTGTGTGAGTGTGTGTGTCTGTGTGTGTGAGTGTTTGTGTCTGCGTGTGAGTGTGTGTGTCTGTGTGTGAGTGTATGTGTCTGTGTGTTTGTGTGAGTGTGTGTCTGTGTGTGTGAGTGTGTGTGTCTGTGTGTGTGAGTGTGTGCTTGTCTGCGTGTGTGAGTGTGTGTGTTAGTGTGTGTATGAGTGTGTGTGTCCTTGTGTGTGTGAGTGTGTGTGTGTGTGAGTGTGTGTGTGTCTTTGTGTGTGTGTCTCTGTGTGTGTCAGTGTGTGTGTCTGTGTGTGTGTGAGTGTGTGTGTCTGTATGTGTGTGTGTTTCTGTGTGTGTGTCTGTGTGTGTGTGTGAGTGTGTGTGTCTGTGTGTGTGTTCGTGTCTGTGTGTGTGTGTGAGTGTGTATGTGTGTGTGAGTGAGTGTGTGTTTCTGTGTGTGTGTGAGTGTGTTTCTGTGTGTGTGAGTGTCTATGTGTGTGAGTGTGTGTGTGTGAGTGTGTGTGTGAGTGTGTGTGTCTCTGTTTATGAGTGTGTGTCTGTCTGTGTGTGAGTGTGTGTGTCTGTGTGTGTGTGAGTGTGTGTGTTTCTGAGTGTGTGTGTTTGTGTTTGTGTATGAGTGTGTGTGTCCTTGTGTGTGTGAGTGTGTGTGAGTGTGTGTGTCTGTGTGTGTGAGTGTGTGTGTGTCTTTGTGTGTGTGTCTCTGTGTGTGTCAGTGTGTGTGTCTGTGTGTGTGAGTGTGTGTGTCCGTATGTGTGTGTGTCTGTGTGTGTGAGTGTGTGTGTCTGTGTGTGTGTTCGTGTCTGTGTGTGTGTGAGTGTGTCTGTGTGTGTGAGTGAGTGTGTGTTTCTGTGTGTGTGAGTGTGTGTCTGTGTGTGTGAGTGTCTATGTGTGTGAGTGTGTGTGTGTGAGTGGGTTTGTGTGTGTGTTTATTTGTGACTGTGTGTGTTTGTGGGTGTGTGAGTGAGTGTGTGTGTCTCTGTTTCTGAGTGTGTGTCTGTCTGTGTGTGTGAGTGTGTGTGTCTGTGTGTGTGAGTGTGTGTGTTTGTGAGTGTGCGTGTGTGTGTTTGTGTGTGTTGGTGTCTGTGTGTGTGTGTGTCTGTGTGTGTTTTGGTGTGTGTGTCTGTGTGTGCTTGTGTCTGTGTGTGAGAGTGTGTGCGTGTCTCTGTGTGAGTGTGTGTGTCTGTGTGTGTGTGTCTGTGTGTGCGAATGTGTGTGTGAGTGTGTGTGTGTCTTTGTGTGTGTGTCTGTGAGTGTGTGTCTGTGTGTGAGATTGTGTGTGTTTGTGTGTGTGAGTTTTTGTGTGTGTGTCTGTGTGTGTGAGTGTGTGTGCCTGTGTCTGTGTGTGTGTGTGTCTGTGTGTGTGTGCGTCTGTGTGTGTGTGTGTGGGTGTCTGTGTGTGCGTGATTGTGTGAGTGCGTGTGTGTGTGTCTGTGTGTGTGAGTGTGTGTGCGTGTGTGTCTGTGTCTGTGTGTGTGAGTGTGTGTGCCTGTGAGTGTGTCTGTGAGTGTGTCTGTGTGTGTGTCTGTGTGTGTGTGAGAGTGTGTGTGTCTGTGACCGTGGTATTCTGTGTGTTTTTGTGAGTGTGTCTGTCTGTGTGTGTGTGTGTGAGTGTGTGTGTGTCTGTGTTTGTGAGTGTTTGTGTCTGCGTGTGAGTGTGTGTGTGTGTGTCTGTATGTATGTGTGTCTGTTTGTGTGTGAGTGTGTGTGTCTGTGTCCGTATCTGTGTGTGAGTGTGTGTGACAGTGTGTGTGTGTCTCTGTGTGTGTGAGTGTGTGTCTGTGTCTGAGTGAGTGTCTGTGTGAGTGTGTGTGTCTGTGTCTGTGTGTGTGTGTGTCTGTGTGTGTGTGAGTGTGTGTGAGTATGTGTCTGTGTCTGTGTGTGAGTGTATGTCTGTCTAAGTGTGTTTGTGTGTGTGTCTGTGTGTGTCTGTGAGTGTGTGTGTGTCTGTGTCTGTGTGTGTGTCAGTGTAAGTGTGTATGTGTGTCTGTGTGTGTCTGTGTGTGTGTGAGGGTGTGTGTCTGTGTATGTGTGAGTGTATGTCTGTGTCTGTGGTATTCTGTGTGTTTTTGTGAGTGTGTGTGTCTGTGTGTGTGAGTGGGTGTGTGAGTGTGTGTGTCTGAGTGTGTGAGTGTTTGTGTCTGTGTGTTTGTGTGAGTGTGTGTCTGTGTGTGTGAGTGTGCGCTTGTCTGCGTGTGTGAGTGTGTGTGTTAGTGTGTGTATGAGTGTGTGTGTTCTTGTGTGTGTGAGTGTGTGTGTGTCTGTGTGTGTGAGTGTGTGTGTGTCTTTGTGTGTGTGTCTCTGTGTGTGTCAGTGTGTGTGTCTGTGTGTGTGTGAGTGTGTGTGTCTGTATGTGTGTGTGTTTCTGTGTGTGTGTCTGTGTGTGTGTGCGAGTGTGTGTGTCTGTGTGTGTGTTCGTGTCTGTGTGTGTGTGTGTGAGTGTGTATGTGTGTGTGAGTGAGTGTGTGTTTCTGTGTGTGTGAGTGTGTGTCTGTGTGTGTGAGTGTCTATGTGTGTGAGTGTGTGTGTGTGAGTGTGTGTGTCTGTGTGTGTGAGTGTTTGTGTCTGCGTGTGAGTGTGTGTGTCTGTGTGTGAGTGTGTGTGTCTGTGTGTTTGTGTGAGTGTGTGTCTGTGTGTGTGAGTGTGTGTGTCTGTGTGTGTGAGTGTTTGTGTCTGCGTGTGAGTGTGTGTGTGTGTGTCTGTGTGTGAGTGTGTGTGTCTGTGTGAGTGTGTGTGTCTGTGTGTGTGAGTGTGTGTGTCTGTATGTGTGTGTGTTTCTGTGTGTGTGTCTGTGTGTGTGTGAGTGTGTGTGTCTGTGTGTGTGTTCGTGTCTGTGTGTGTGTGTGTGAGTGTGTATGTGTGTGTGAGTGAGTGTGTGTTTCTGTGTGTGTGAGTGTGTGTCTGTGTGTGTGAGTGTCTATGTGTGTGAGTGTGTGTGTGTGAGTGTGTGTGTCTGTGTGTGTGAGTGTTTGTGTCTGCGTGTGAGTGTGTGTGTCTGTGTGTGAGTGTATGTGTCTGTGTGTTTGTGTGAGTGTGTGTCTGTGTGTGTGAGTGTGTGTGTCTGTGTGTGTGAGTGTGTGCTTGTCTGCGTGTGTGAGTGTGTGTGTTAGTGTGTGTATGAGTGTGTGTGTCCTTGTGTGTGTGAGTGTGTGTGTGTGTGAGTGTGTGTGTGTCTTTGTGTGTGTGTCTCTGTGTGTGTCAGTGTGTGTGTCTGTGTGTGTGTGAGTGTGTGTGTCTGTATGTGTGTGTGTTTCTGTGTGTGTGTCTGTGTGTGTTTTCGTGTCTGTGTGTGTGTGTGAGTGTGTATGTGTGTGTGAGTGAGTGTGTGTTTCTGTGTGTGTGAGTGTGTGTCTGTGTGTGTGAGTGTCTATGTGTGTGAGTGTGTGTGTGAGTGTGTGTGTCTGTGTGTGTGAGTGTTTGTGTCTGCGTGTGAGTGTGTGTGTCTGTGTGTGAGTGTGTGTGTCTGTGTGTTTGTGTGAGTGTGTGTCTGTGTGTGTGAGTGTGTGTGTCTGTGTGTGTGAGTGTTTGTGTCTGCGTGTGAGTGTGTGTGTGTGTCTGTGTGTGAGTGTGTGTGTCTGTGTGAGTGTGTGTGTCTGTGTCTGTGTGTGTGTCTGTGTAAGTGTGTGTGTGCGTTTGTCTGTGGGTGTCTGTGAGTGTGTGTGTCTGTGTGTGTGAGTGTGTGTGTGTGTGTGTGTGAGTGTGTGTGTCTGTGTCTGTGAGTGTGTCCGTGTGAGTGTGTGTGTCTGTGTCTGTGTGTGTGAGTGTGTGTGTCTGTCTGTGTGTCTCTGTGTGTGTGATTGTGTGTGTCTGTGTGTATGTCTGTGTCTGAGTGTTACTGTGCGAGTCTGCGTGTCTGTGTCTGTGTCTGTTTGTGTGTCAGTGTAACTGTGTGTGTGAGTGTTTGTGTGTGCGTGTCTGTGCGAGTGTTTGTGTCTGTGTCTGTGTGTGTGTCAGTTTAAGTGTGTGTGTGTGTCTGTGTGTATCTGTCAGTGTGTGTGTCTGTGTGTGAGTGTATGTCTGTGTAAGTGTGTTTGTGTGTGTGTCTGTGTGTGCCTGTGAGTGTGGGTGTCTGTGTGTGTGTTTGTGTGTGTCTGTGTGTGTGTGTGTCTGTATCTGTGTGTGTGTGAGTGTGTGTCTGTGTGTGTGTCTGAGTTTGTGCGTGTGTGTGTCCGTGTGAGTGTGTGTGTCTGTGTGTGTGAGTGTGTGTGTCTGTGTGTGTGAGTGTTTGTGTCTGCGTGTGAGTGTGTGTGTGTGTGTCTGTGTGTGAGTGTGTGTGTCTGTGTGTTTGTGTGAGTGTGTGTCTGTGTGTGAGAGTATGTGTGTCTCTGTGTGTGTGAGTGTGTGTGTTAGTGTGTGTGTATGAGTGTGTGTGTCCTTGTGTGTGTGAGTGTGTGTGTCTGTGTGTGTGTGAGTGTGTGTGTGTGTCTCTGTGTGTGAGTGTGTGTGTCTGTGGGTGTGAGTGTGTGTGTGTCTTTGTGTGTGTGTCTCTGTGTGTGTCAGTGTGTGTGTCTGTGTGTGAGAGTGTGTGTGTGTCTGTATGTGTGTGTGTCTGTGTGTGTGTGTGAGTGTGTGTGTCTGTGTGTGTGTGTCTGTGAGTGTGTGTGTGTCTGTGTGTGAGTGTGTGTGTGTCTGTGTGTGTGTCTGTGTGTGTGTGTCTGTGTGTGTGAGTGTGTGTGTCTGTGTGTGTCTTTGTGTGTGTGAGTGTGTGTCTGTGTGTGAGTGTGTGTGTGTGTCTGTCTGTCTGTGTGTGTGATTGTGTGTGTCTGCGTGTGTGTGTGTCTGTGTGTGCGTGAGTGTGTGAGTGCGTGTGTGTGTGTCTGTGTGTGTGAGTGTGTGTGCGTGTGTGTCTGTGTCTGTGTGTGTGAGTGTGTGTGCCTGTGTCTGTGAGTGTGTGTGTGTGTGTCTGTGAGTGTGTCTGTGTGTGTCTCTGTGTGTGTGTGAGGGTGTGTGTCTGTGTATGTGTGAGTGTATGTCTGTGTCTGTGGTATTCTGTGTGTTTTTGTGAGTGTGTGTGTCTGTGTGTGTGAGTGTGTGTGTGAGTGTGTGTGTCTGAGTGTGTGAGTGTTTGTGTCTGTGTGTTTGTGTGAGTGTGTGTCTGTGTGTGTGAGTGTGTGTGTCTGTGTGTGTGAGTGTGTGTGTGTCTTTGTGTGTGTCTCTGTGTGTGTCAGTGTGTGTGTCTGTGTGTGTGTGAGTGTGTGTCTGTATGTGTGTGTGTTTCTGTGTGTGTGTCTGTGTGTGTGTGTGAGTGTGTGTGTCTGTGTGTGTGTTCGTGTCTGTGTGTGTGTGTGTGTGAGTGTGTATGTGTGTGTGAGTGAGTGTGTGTTTCTGTGTGTGTGTGAGTGTGTGTCTGTGTGTGTGAGTGTCTATGTGTGTGAGTGTGTGTGTGTGAGTGTGTGTGTGTGTGTTTATTTGTGACTGTGTGTGTTGGTGGGTGTGTGAGTGAGTGTGTGTTTCTGTGTGTGTGTGAGTGTGTGTGTCTGTGTGTGTGAGTGTCTATGTGTGTGAGTGTGTGTGTGTGAGTGTGTGTGTGTGTTTATTTGTGACTGTGTGTGTTTGTGGGTGTGTGAGTGAGTGTGTGTGTCTCTGTTTATGAGTGTCTGTCTGTCTGTGTGTGAGTGTGTGTGTCTGTGTGTGTGTGAGTGTGTGTGTTTCTGAGTGTGTGTGTGTGTGTTTGTGTGTGTATGAGTGTGTGTGTCCTTGTGTGTGTGAGTGTGTGTGTGAGTGTGTGTGTCTGTGTGTGTGAGTGTGTGTGTGTCTTTCTGTGTGTGTCTCTGTGTGTGTCAGTGTGTGTGTCTGTGTGTGTGAGTGTTTGTGTCCGTATGTGTGTGTGTCTGTGTGTGTGAGTGTGTGTGTCTGTGTGTGTGTTCGTGTCTGTGTGTGTGTGAGTGTGTCTGTGTGTGTGAGTGAGTGTGTGTTTCTGTGTGTGTGAGTGTGTGTGTGTCTCTGTGTGTGAGTGTCTATGTGTGTGAGTGTGTGTGTGTGTGAGTGGGTTTGTGTGTGTGTTTATTTGTGACTGTGTGTGTTTGTGGGTGTGTGAGTGAGTGTGTGTGTCTCTGTTTCTGAGTGTGTGTCTGTGTGTGTGTGAGTGTGTGTGTCTGTGTGTGTGAGTGTGTGTGTTTGTGAGTGTGCGTGTGTGTGTTTGTGTGTGTTGGTGTCTGTGTGTGTGTCTGTGTGTGTGTTGGTGTGTGTGTCTGTGTGTGCTTGTGTCTGTGTGTGAGAGTGTGTGCGTGTCTCTGTGTGCGTGTGTGTGTCTTTGTGTGTGAGTGTGTGTGTCTGTGTGTGTGTGTGTCTGTGTGTGCGAATGTGTGTGTGAGTGTGTGTGTCTTTGTGTGTGTGTCTGTGAGTGTGTGTCTGTGTGTGAGATTGTGTGTGTTTGTGTGTGTGAGTGTTTGTGTGTGTGTCTGTGTGTGTGAGTGTGTGTGCCTGTGTGTGTGTGTGAGTGTGTGTGTGTGTGTGTGAGTGTGTGTGTCTGTGTCTGTGAGTGTGTCTGTGTGAGTGTGTGTGTCTGTGTCTGTGTGTGTGAGTGTGTGTGTCTGTCTGTGTGTCTCTGTGTGTGTGATTGTGTGTGTCTATGTCTGTGTCTGAGTGTTACTGTGCGAGTGTGCGTGTCTGTGTCTGTGTCTGTTTGTGTGTCTGTGTGTGTCTCTGAGTGTGTGTGTCTGTGTCTGTGTGTGTGTCAGTGTAACTGTGTGTGTGAGTGTTTGTGTGTGCGTGTCTGTGCGAGTGTGTGTGTCTGTGTCTGTGTGTGTCAGTTTAAGTGTGTGTGTGTGTCTGTGTGTGAGTGTATGTCTGTGTAAGTGTGTTTGTGTGTGTGTCTGTGTGTTTGTGTGAGTGTGTGTCTGTGTGTGAGAGTATGTGTGTCTCTGTGTGTGAGTGTGTGTGTTAGTGTGTGTGTATGAGTGTGTGTGTCCTTGTGTGTGTGAGTGTGTGTGTCTGTGTGTGTGTGAGTGTGTGTGTGTGTCTCTGTGTGTGAGTGTGTGTGTCTGTGGGTGTGAGTGTGTGTGTGTCTTTGTGTGTGTGTCTCTGTGTGTGTCAGTGTGTGTGTCTGTGTGTGAGAGTGTGTGTGTGTCTGTATGTGTGTGTGTCTGTGTGTGTGTGTGAGTGTGTGTGTCTGTGTGTGTGTGTCTGTGAGTGTGTGTGTGTCTGTGTGTGAGTGTGTGTGTGTCTGTGTGTGTGTCTGTGTGTGTGTGTCTGTGTGTGTGAGTGTGTGTGTCTGTGTGTGTCTTTGTGTGTGTGAGTGTGTGTCTGTGTGTGAGTGTGTGTGTGTGTCTGTCTGTCTGTGTGTGTGATTGTGTGTGTCTGCGTGTGTGTGTGTCTGTGTGTGCGTGAGTGTGTGAGTGCGTGTGTGTGTGTCTGTGTGTGTGAGTGTGTGTGCGTGTGTGTCTGTGTCTGTGTGTGTGAGTGTGTGTGCCTGTGTCTGTGAGTGTGTGTGTGTGTGTCTGTGAGTGTGTCTGTGTGTGTCTCTGTGTGTGTGTGAGGGTGTGTGTCTGTGTATGTGTGAGTGTATGTCTGTGTCTGTGGTATTCTGTGTGTTTTTGTGAGTGTGTGTGTCTGTGTGTGTGAGTGTGTGTGTGAGTGTGTGTGTCTGAGTGTGTGAGTGTTTGTGTCTGTGTGTTTGTGTGAGTGTGTGTCTGTGTGTGTGAGTGTGTGTGTCTGTGTGTGTGAGTGTGTGTGTGTCTTTGTGTGTGTCTCTGTGTGTGTCAGTGTGTGTGTCTGTGTGTGTGTGAGTGTGTGTCTGTATGTGTGTGTGTTTCTGTGTGTGTGTCTGTGTGTGTGTGTGAGTGTGTGTGTCTGTGTGTGTGTTCGTGTCTGTGTGTGTGTGTGTGAGTGTGTATGTGTGTGTGAGTGAGTGTGTGTTTCTGTGTGTGTGTGAGTGTGTGTCTGTGTGTGTGAGTGTCTATGTGTGTGAGTGTGTGTGTGTGAGTGTGTGTGTGTGTGTTTATTTGTGACTGTGTGTGTTGGTGGGTGTGTGAGTGAGTGTGTGTTTCTGTGTGTGTGTGAGTGTGTGTGTCTGTGTGTGTGAGTGTCTATGTGTGTGAGTGTGTGTGTGTGAGTGTGTGTGTGTGTTTATTTGTGACTGTGTGTGTTTGTGGGTGTGTGAGTGAGTGTGTGTGTCTCTGTTTATGAGTGTCTGTCTGTCTGTGTGTGAGTGTGTGTGTCTGTGTGTGTGTGAGTGTGTGTGTTTCTGAGTGTGTGTGTGTGTGTTTGTGTGTGTATGAGTGTGTGTGTCCTTGTGTGTGTGAGTGTGTGTGTGAGTGTGTGTGTCTGTGTGTGTGAGTGTGTGTGTGTCTTTCTGTGTGTGTCTCTGTGTGTGTCAGTGTGTGTGTCTGTGTGTGTGAGTGTTTGTGTCCGTATGTGTGTGTGTCTGTGTGTGTGAGTGTGTGTGTCTGTGTGTGTGTTCGTGTCTGTGTGTGTGTGAGTGTGTCTGTGTGTGTGAGTGAGTGTGTGTTTCTGTGTGTGTGAGTGTGTGTGTGTCTCTGTGTGTGAGTGTCTATGTGTGTGAGTGTGTGTGTGTGTGAGTGGGTTTGTGTGTGTGTTTATTTGTGACTGTGTGTGTTTGTGGGTGTGTGAGTGAGTGTGTGTGTCTCTGTTTCTGAGTGTGTGTCTGTGTGTGTGTGAGTGTGTGTGTCTGTGTGTGTGAGTGTGTGTGTTTGTGAGTGTGCGTGTGTGTGTTTGTGTGTGTTGGTGTCTGTGTGTGTGTCTGTGTGTGTGTTGGTGTGTGTGTCTGTGTGTGCTTGTGTCTGTGTGTGAGAGTGTGTGCGTGTCTCTGTGTGCGTGTGTGTGTCTTTGTGTGTGAGTGTGTGTGTCTGTGTGTGTGTGTGTCTGTGTGTGCGAATGTGTGTGTGAGTGTGTGTGTCTTTGTGTGTGTGTCTGTGAGTGTGTGTCTGTGTGTGAGATTGTGTGTGTTTGTGTGTGTGAGTGTTTGTGTGTGTGTCTGTGTGTGTGAGTGTGTGTGCCTGTGTGTGTGTGTGAGTGTGTGTGTGTGTGTGTGAGTGTGTGTGTCTGTGTCTGTGAGTGTGTCTGTGTGAGTGTGTGTGTCTGTGTCTGTGTGTGTGAGTGTGTGTGTCTGTCTGTGTGTCTCTGTGTGTGTGATTGTGTGTGTCTATGTCTGTGTCTGAGTGTTACTGTGCGAGTGTGCGTGTCTGTGTCTGTGTCTGTTTGTGTGTCTGTGTGTGTCTCTGAGTGTGTGTGTCTGTGTCTGTGTGTGTGTCAGTGTAACTGTGTGTGTGAGTGTTTGTGTGTGCGTGTCTGTGCGAGTGTGTGTGTCTGTGTCTGTGTGTGTCAGTTTAAGTGTGTGTGTGTGTCTGTGTGTGAGTGTATGTCTGTGTAAGTGTGTTTGTGTGTGTGTCTGTGTGTGCCTGTGAGTGTGGGTGTCTGTGTGTGTGTTTGTGTGTGTCTGTGTGTGAGTGTGTGTGTCTGTATCTGTGTGTGTGTGAGTGTGTGTCTGTGTGTGTGTCTGAGTTTGTGCGTGTGTGTGTCCGTGTGAGTGTGTGTGTCTGTGTGTGTGAGTGTGTGTGTGTGTGATTGTGTGTGTCTGTGTGTGTGAGTGTTTGTGTCTGCGTGTGAGTGTGTGTGTGTGTCTGTGTGTGAGTGTGTGTGTCTGTGTGTTTGTGTGAGTGTGTGTCTGTGTGTGTGAGTGTGTGTGTCTGTGTGTGTGAGTGTTTGTGTCTGCGTGTGAGTGTGTGTGTGTGTGTGTCTGTGTGTGAGTGTGTGTGTCTGGGTCTGTGTGTGTGTGTGTGTCTGTGTGAGTGTGTGTGTCTGTGTCTGTGTGTGTGTCTGTGTAAGTGTGTGTGTGAGTGTGTGTGTCTGTGTCTGTGAGTGTGTCTGTGTGAGTGTGTGTGTCTGTGTCTGTGTGTGTGAGTGTGTGTGTCTGTCTGTGTGTCTCTGTGTGTGTGATTGTATGTGTCTGTGTGTATGTCTGTGTCTGAGTGTTACTGTGCGAGTGTGCGTGTCTGTGTCTGTGTCTGTTTGTGTGTCAGTGTAACTGTGTGTGAGTGTTTGTGTGTGCGTGTCTGTGCGAGTGTGTGTGTCTGTGTCTGTGTGTGTGTCAGTTTAAGTGTGTGTGTGTGTCTGTGTGTATCTGTCAGTGTGTGTGTGTGTCTGTGTGTGAGTGTATGTCTGTGTAAGTGTGTTTGTGTGTGTGTCTGTGTGTGCCTGTGAGTGTGGGTGTCTGTGTGTGTGTATGTGTGTGTCTGTGTGTGTGTGTGTCTGTATCTGTGTGTGTGTGAGTGTGTGTCTGTGTGTGTGTGTCTGAGTTTGTGCAGGTGTGTGTCCGTGTGAGTGTGTGTGTCTGTGTGTGTGAGTGTGTGTGTCTCTGTGTGTGAGTGTTTGTGTCTGCGTGTGAGTGTGAGTGTGTGTCTGTGTGTGAGAGTGTGTGTGTCTCTGTGTGTGTGAGTGTGTGTGTTAGTGTGTGTGTATGAGTGTGTGTGTCCTTGTGTGTGTGAGTGTGTGTATCTGTGTGTGTGTCTGTGTGTGTGAGTGTCTGAGTCTCTGTGTGTGTGTGTGAGTGTTTGTGTGTGTGTCTTTGTGTGTGAGTGTGTGTGCCTGTGTCTGTGTGTGTGTGTGTGTGCGTCTGTGTGTGTGTGTGTGTGTGTCTGTGTGTGCGTGAGTGTGTGAGTGCGTGTGTGTGTCTCTGTGTGTGTGAGTGTGTGTGCGTGTGTGTCTGTGTCTGTGTGTGTGAGTGTGTGTGCCTGTGAGTGTGTCTGTGAGTGTGTCTGTGTGTGTGTCTGTGTGTGTGTGTGAGTGTGTGTGTCTGTGTATGTGTGAGTGTATGTCTGTGTCTGTGGTATTCTGTGTGTTTTTGTGAGTGTGTCTGTCTGTGTGTGTGAGTGTGTGTGTGTGAGTGTGTGTGTGTCTGTGTTTGTGAGTGTTTGTGTCTGCGTGTGAGTGTGTGTGTGTCTGTATGTATGTGTGTCTGTTTGTGTGTGAGTGTGTGTGTCTGTGTCCGTATCTGCGTGTGAGTGTGTGTGACAGTGTGTGTGTGTCTCTGTGTGTGTGAATGTGTGTGTCTGTGTCTATGTGCTTGTGTCTGTGTGTGTGTCTGTGTGTGTGTGTGAGTGTGTGTCTGTGTCTGACTGAGTGTCTGTGTGAGTGTGTGTGTCTTTGTCTGTGTGTGTGTGTGTCTGTGTGTGTGTGAGTGTGTGTGAGTCTGTGTCTGTGTCTGTGTGTGAGTGTATGTCTGTCTAAGTGTGTTTGTGTGTGTGTCTGTGTGTGTCTGTGAGTGTGTGTGTCTGTGTCTGTGTGTGTGTCAGTGTAAGTGTGTATGTGTGTCTGTGTGTGTCTGTGAGTGTGTGTGTCTGTGTCTGTGTGTGTGTGAGTGTGTGTAAGTCTGTGTCTGTGTGTTTGTGTCTGTGTGTGAGTGTGGGTCTGTGTAAGTGTGTTTGTGTGTGTGTCTGTGTGTGCTTGTGAGTGTGTGTTTCTGTGTGTGTGTTTGTGTGTGTGTCTGTTTGTGTGTGAGTGTGTGTGTCTGTGTCTGTGTGTGTGAGTGTGTGTGACAGTGTGTGTGTGTCTCTGTGTGTGTGAATGTGTGTGTCTGGGTCTATGTGCTTGTGTCTGTGTGTGTGTCTGTGTGTGTGTGTGAGTGTGTGTCTGTGTCTGAGTGAGTGTCTGTGTGAGTGTGTGTGTCTTTGTCTGTGTGTGTGTGTGTCTGTGTGTGTGTGAGTGTGTGTGAGTCTGTGTCTGTGTCTGTGTGTGAGTGTATGTCTGTCTAAGTGTGTTTGTGTGTGTGTCTGTGAGTGTGTGTGTCTGTGTCTGTGTGTGTGTCAGTGTAAGTGTGTATGTGTGTCTGTGTGTGTCTGTGAGTGTGTGTGTCTGTGTCTGTGTGTGTGTGAGTGTGTGTAAGTCTGTGTCTGTGTGTTTGTGTCTGTGTGTGAGTGTAGGTCTGTGTAAGTGTGTTTGTGTGTGTGTCTGTGTGTGCCTGTGAGTGTGTGTTTCTGTGTGTGTGTGTTTGTGTGTGTGTCTGTTTGTGTGTGAGTGTGTGTGTCTGTGTCTGTGTGTGTGTGAGTGTGTGTCTGAGTCTGTGCGTGTGTGTGTCCGTGTGAGTGTGTGTGTCTCTGTGTGTGAGTGTGTGTGTATGTGTGTGTGTGTAAGTGTGTGTGTGTGTCTGTGTGAGTGTGTGTGTCTGTGTATGTGTGTCTGTGTGTATGTGTCTATGTGTGTGTGTGTCAGTGTAAGTGTGTCTCTGTGTGTGTGTGTCTGAGTCTGTGCGTGTGTGTGTCCGTGTGAGTGTGTGTGTCTGTGTGTGAGTGTGTGTGTATGTGTGTGTGTGTGAGTGTGTGTGTAAGTGTGTGTGTGTGTGCGTGTGTGTGTGTGACTGTGTGAGTGTGTGTGTCTGTGTCTGTGTGTGTGTCTCTGTGTGTGAGTGTGTGTGTCTGTGAATGTGTGTGTATGTGTCTGTGTGTGAGTGTGTCTGTGTGTGTCTCTGAGTGTGTGTGTGTGTCTGTGTGTGTGTGTCTGTGTAAGTGTGTGTCTGCGTTTGTCTGTGTGTGTCGGTGAGTGTGTCTGCTGTGTGTGTGTGTGTCTGTATCTGTGTGTGTGTGTCTGTGTGTGTGAGTGTGTTTTTCAGTGTCTGTGTGTTTGTGTCTGTGTGTGAGTGTGTCAGTGTAAGTGTGTGCCTGTGTGTGTGTCTGAGTGTGTGTGTCTGGGTCTGTGTTTGTGTGTGTCTGTGTGAGTGTGTGTGTCTGTGTCTGTGTGTGTGTCTGTGTAAGTGTGTGTGTGCGTTTGTCTGTGGGTGTCTGTGATTGTGTGTGTCTGTGTGTGTGTGAGTGTGTGTGTGTGTGTGAGTGTGTGTGTCTGTGTCTGTGAGTGTGTCTGTGTGAGTGTGTGTGTCTGTGTCTGTGTGTGTGAGTGTGTGTGTGTCTGTGTGTGCGTCAGTGTGTGAGTGCGTGTGTGTGTGTCTGTGTGTGTGAGTGTGTGTGCGTGTGTGTCTGTGTCTGTGTGTGTGAGTGTGTGTGCCTGTGAGTGTGTCTGTGAGTGTGTCTGTGTGTGTGTCTGTGTGTGTGTGTGAGTGTGTGTGTCTGTGTATGTGTGAGTGTATGTCTGTGTCTGTGGTATTCTGTGTGTTTTTGTGAGTGTGTCTGTCTGTGTGTGAGTGTGTGTGTGTCTGTGTTTGTGAGTGTTTGTGTCTGCGTGTGAGTGTGTGTGTGTTTCTGTATGTATGTGTGTCTGTTTGTGTGTGAGTGTGTGTGTCTGTGTCCGTATCTGTGTGTGAGTGTGTGTGACAGTGTGTGTGTGTGAGTGTGTGTGTCTGTGTCTGTGTGTGTGTGTGTGTGAATGTGTGTGTCTGTGTCTATGTGCTTGTGTCTGTGTGTGTGTCTGTGTGTGTGTGAGTGAGTGTCTGTGTCTGAGTGAGTGACTGTGTGTGTGTGTCTGTGTCTGTGTGTGTGTCTGAGTGTGTGTGTCTGTGTCTGTGTGTGTGTCTGTGTGAGTGTGTGTGTCTGTGTCTGTGTGTGTCTGTGTAAGTGTGTGTGTGCGTTTGTCTGTGGGTGTCTGTGAGTGTGTGTGTGTCTGTGTGTGTGAGTGTGTGTGTGTGTGAGTGTGTGTGTCTGTGTCTGTGAGTGTGTCTGTGTGAGTGTGTGTGTCTGTGTCTGTGTGTGTGAGTGTGTGTGTCTGTCTGTGTGTCTCTGTGTGTGTGATTGTGTGTGTCTGTGTGTATGTCTGTGTCTGAGTGTTACTGTGCGAGTGTGCGTGTCTGTGTCTGTGTCTGTTTGTGTGTCTGTGCGTGTCTGTGAGTGTGTGTGTCTGTGTGTGTGTGTCAGTGTAACTGTTTGTGTGAGTGTTTGTGTGTGCGTGTCTGTGCGAGTGTGTGTGTCTGTGTCTGTGTGTGTCAGTTTAAGTGTGTGTGTGTCTGTGTGTATCTGTCAGTGTGTGTGTGTGTCTGTGTGTGAGTGTATGTCTGTGTAAGTGTGTTTGTGTGTGTGTCTGTGAGTGTGGGTGTCTGTGTGTGTGTTTGTGTGTGTCTCTGTGTGTGAGTGTGTGTGTCTGTGGGTGTGAGTGTGTGTGTGTCTTTGTGTGTGTGTCTCTGTGTGTGTCAGTGTGTGTGTCTGTGTGTGAGAGTGTGTGTGTGTCTGTATGTGTGTGTGTCTGTGTGTGTGTGTGAGTGTGTGTGTCTGTGTGTGTGTGTCTGTGAGTGTGTGTGTGTCTGTGTGTGAGTGTGTGTGTGTCTGTGTGTGTGTCTGTGTGTGTGTGTCTGTGTGTGTGAGTGTGTGTGTCTGTGTGTGTCTTTGTGTGTGTGAGTGTGTGTCTGTGTGTGAGTGTGTGTGTGTGTCTGTCTGTCTGTGTGTGTGATTGTGTGTGTCTGCGTGTGTGTGTGTCTGTGTGTGCGTGAGTGTGTGAGTGCGTGTGTGTGTGTCTGTGTGTGTGAGTGTGTGTGCGTGTGTGTCTGTGTCTGTGTGTGTGAGTGTGTGTGCCTGTGTCTGTGAGTGTGTGTGTGTGTGTCTGTGAGTGTGTCTGTGTGTGTCTCTGTGTGTGTGTGAGGGTGTGTGTCTGTGTATGTGTGAGTGTATGTCTGTGTCTGTGGTATTCTGTGTGTTTTTGTGAGTGTGTGTGTCTGTGTGTGTGAGTGTGTGTGTGAGTGTGTGTGTCTGAGTGTGTGAGTGTTTGTGTCTGTGTGTTTGTGTGAGTGTGTGTCTGTGTGTGTGAGTGTGTGTGTCTGTGTGTGTGAGTGTGTGTGTGTCTTTGTGTGTGTCTCTGTGTGTGTCAGTGTGTGTGTCTGTGTGTGTGTGAGTGTGTGTCTGTATGTGTGTGTGTTTCTGTGTGTGTGTCTGTGTGTGTGTGTGAGTGTGTGTGTCTGTGTGTGTGTTCGTGTCTGTGTGTGTGTGTGTGTGAGTGTGTATGTGTGTGTGAGTGAGTGTGTGTTTCTGTGTGTGTGTGAGTGTGTGTCTGTGTGTGTGAGTGTCTATGTGTGTGAGTGTGTGTGTGTGAGTGTGTGTGTGTGTGTTTATTTGTGACTGTGTGTGTTGGTGGGTGTGTGAGTGAGTGTGTGTTTCTGTGTGTGTGTGAGTGTGTGTGTCTGTGTGTGTGAGTGTCTATGTGTGTGAGTGTGTGTGTGTGAGTGTGTGTGTGTGTTTATTTGTGACTGTGTGTGTTTGTGGGTGTGTGAGTGAGTGTGTGTGTCTCTGTTTATGAGTGTCTGTCTGTCTGTGTGTGAGTGTGTGTGTCTGTGTGTGTGTGAGTGTGTGTGTTTCTGAGTGTGTGTGTGTGTGTTTGTGTGTGTATGAGTGTGTGTGTCCTTGTGTGTGTGAGTGTGTGTGTGAGTGTGTGTGTCTGTGTGTGTGAGTGTGTGTGTGTCTTTCTGTGTGTGTCTCTGTGTGTGTCAGTGTGTGTGTCTGTGTGTGTGAGTGTTTGTGTCCGTATGTGTGTGTGTCTGTGTGTGTGAGTGTGTGTGTCTGTGTGTGTGTTCGTGTCTGTGTGTGTGTGAGTGTGTCTGTGTGTGTGAGTGAGTGTGTGTTTCTGTGTGTGTGAGTGTGTGTGTGTCTCTGTGTGTGAGTGTCTATGTGTGTGAGTGTGTGTGTGTGTGAGTGGGTTTGTGTGTGTGTTTATTTGTGACTGTGTGTGTTTGTGGGTGTGTGAGTGAGTGTGTGTGTCTCTGTTTCTGAGTGTGTGTCTGTGTGTGTGTGAGTGTGTGTGTCTGTGTGTGTGAGTGTGTGTGTTTGTGAGTGTGCGTGTGTGTGTTTGTGTGTGTTGGTGTCTGTGTGTGTGTCTGTGTGTGTGTTGGTGTGTGTGTCTGTGTGTGCTTGTGTCTGTGTGTGAGAGTGTGTGCGTGTCTCTGTGTGCGTGTGTGTGTCTTTGTGTGTGAGTGTGTGTGTCTGTGTGTGTGTGTGTCTGTGTGTGCGAATGTGTGTGTGAGTGTGTGTGTCTTTGTGTGTGTGTCTGTGAGTGTGTGTCTGTGTGTGAGATTGTGTGTGTTTGTGTGTGTGAGTGTTTGTGTGTGTGTCTGTGTGTGTGAGTGTGTGTGCCTGTGTGTGTGTGTGAGTGTGTGTGTGTGTGTGTGAGTGTGTGTGTCTGTGTCTGTGAGTGTGTCTGTGTGAGTGTGTGTGTCTGTGTCTGTGTGTGTGAGTGTGTGTGTCTGTCTGTGTGTCTCTGTGTGTGTGATTGTGTGTGTCTATGTCTGTGTCTGAGTGTTACTGTGCGAGTGTGCGTGTCTGTGTCTGTGTCTGTTTGTGTGTCTGTGTGTGTCTCTGAGTGTGTGTGTCTGTGTCTGTGTGTGTGTCAGTGTAACTGTGTGTGTGAGTGTTTGTGTGTGCGTGTCTGTGCGAGTGTGTGTGTCTGTGTCTGTGTGTGTCAGTTTAAGTGTGTGTGTGTGTCTGTGTGTGAGTGTATGTCTGTGTAAGTGTGTTTGTGTGTGTGTCTGTGTGTTTGTGTGAGTGTGTGTCTGTGTGTGAGAGTATGTGTGTCTCTGTGTGTGTGAGTGTGTGTGTTAGTGTGTGTGTATGAGTGTGTGTGTCCTTGTGTGTGTGAGTGTGTGTGTCTGTGTGTGTGTGAGTGTGTGTGTGTGTCTCTGTGTGTGAGTGTGTGTGTCTGTGGGTGTGAGTGTGTGTGTGTCTTTGTGTGTGTGTCTCTGTGTGTGTCAGTGTGTGTGTCTGTGTGTGAGAGTGTGTGTGTGTCTGTATGTGTGTGTGTCTGTGTGTGTGTGTGAGTGTGTGTGTCTGTGTGTGTGTGTCTGTGAGTGTGTGTGTGTCTGTGTGTGAGTGTGTGTGTGTCTGTGTGTGTGTCTGTGTGTGTGTGTCTGTGTGTGTGAGTGTGTGTGTCTGTGTGTGTCTTTGTGTGTGTGAGTGTGTGTCTGTGTGTGAGTGTGTGTGTGTGTCTGTCTGTCTGTGTGTGTGATTGTGTGTGTCTGCGTGTGTGTGTGTCTGTGTGTGCGTGAGTGTGTGAGTGCGTGTGTGTGTGTCTGTGTGTGTGAGTGTGTGTGCGTGTGTGTCTGTGTCTGTGTGTGTGAGTGTGTGTGCCTGTGTCTGTGAGTGTGTGTGTGTGTGTCTGTGAGTGTGTCTGTGTGTGTCTCTGTGTGTGTGTGAGGGTGTGTGTCTGTGTATGTGTGAGTGTATGTCTGTGTCTGTGGTATTCTGTGTGTTTTTGTGAGTGTGTGTGTCTGTGTGTGTGAGTGTGTGTGTGAGTGTGTGTGTCTGAGTGTGTGAGTGTTTGTGTCTGTGTGTTTGTGTGAGTGTGTGTCTGTGTGTGTGAGTGTGTGTGTCTGTGTGTGTGAGTGTGTGTGTGTCTTTGTGTGTGTCTCTGTGTGTGTCAGTGTGTGTGTCTGTGTGTGTGTGAGTGTGTGTCTGTATGTGTGTGTGTTTCTGTGTGTGTGTCTGTGTGTGTGTGTGAGTGTGTGTGTCTGTGTGTGTGTTCGTGTCTGTGTGTGTGTGTGTGTGAGTGTGTATGTGTGTGTGAGTGAGTGTGTGTTTCTGTGTGTGTGTGAGTGTGTGTCTGTGTGTGTGAGTGTCTATGTGTGTGAGTGTGTGTGTGTGAGTGTGTGTGTGTGTGTTTATTTGTGACTGTGTGTGTTGGTGGGTGTGTGAGTGAGTGTGTGTTTCTGTGTGTGTGTGAGTGTGTGTGTCTGTGTGTGTGAGTGTCTATGTGTGTGAGTGTGTGTGTGTGAGTGTGTGTGTGTGTTTATTTGTGACTGTGTGTGTTTGTGGGTGTGTGAGTGAGTGTGTGTGTCTCTGTTTATGAGTGTCTGTCTGTCTGTGTGTGAGTGTGTGTGTCTGTGTGTGTGTGAGTGTGTGTGTTTCTGAGTGTGTGTGTGTGTGTTTGTGTGTGTATGAGTGTGTGTGTCCTTGTGTGTGTGAGTGTGTGTGTGAGTGTGTGTGTCTGTGTGTGTGAGTGTGTGTGTGTCTTTCTGTGTGTGTCTCTGTGTGTGTCAGTGTGTGTGTCTGTGTGTGTGAGTGTTTGTGTCCGTATGTGTGTGTGTCTGTGTGTGTGAGTGTGTGTGTCTGTGTGTGTGTTCGTGTCTGTGTGTGTGTGAGTGTGTCTGTGTGTGTGAGTGAGTGTGTGTTTCTGTGTGTGTGAGTGTGTGTGTGTCTCTGTGTGTGAGTGTCTATGTGTGTGAGTGTGTGTGTGTGTGAGTGGGTTTGTGTGTGTGTTTATTTGTGACTGTGTGTGTTTGTGGGTGTGTGAGTGAGTGTGTGTGTCTCTGTTTCTGAGTGTGTGTCTGTGTGTGTGTGAGTGTGTGTGTCTGTGTGTGTGAGTGTGTGTGTTTGTGAGTGTGCGTGTGTGTGTTTGTGTGTGTTGGTGTCTGTGTGTGTGTCTGTGTGTGTGTTGGTGTGTGTGTCTGTGTGTGCTTGTGTCTGTGTGTGAGAGTGTGTGCGTGTCTCTGTGTGCGTGTGTGTGTCTTTGTGTGTGAGTGTGTGTGTCTGTGTGTGTGTGTGTCTGTGTGTGCGAATGTGTGTGTGAGTGTGTGTGTCTTTGTGTGTGTGTCTGTGAGTGTGTGTCTGTGTGTGAGATTGTGTGTGTTTGTGTGTGTGAGTGTTTGTGTGTGTGTCTGTGTGTGTGAGTGTGTGTGCCTGTGTGTGTGTGTGAGTGTGTGTGTGTGTGTGTGAGTGTGTGTGTCTGTGTCTGTGAGTGTGTCTGTGTGAGTGTGTGTGTCTGTGTCTGTGTGTGTGAGTGTGTGTGTCTGTCTGTGTGTCTCTGTGTGTGTGATTGTGTGTGTCTATGTCTGTGTCTGAGTGTTACTGTGCGAGTGTGCGTGTCTGTGTCTGTGTCTGTTTGTGTGTCTGTGTGTGTCTCTGAGTGTGTGTGTCTGTGTCTGTGTGTGTGTCAGTGTAACTGTGTGTGTGAGTGTTTGTGTGTGCGTGTCTGTGCGAGTGTGTGTGTCTGTGTCTGTGTGTGTCAGTTTAAGTGTGTGTGTGTGTCTGTGTGTGAGTGTATGTCTGTGTAAGTGTGTTTGTGTGTGTGTCTGTGTGTGCCTGTGAGTGTGGGTGTCTGTGTGTGTGTTTGTGTGTGTCTGTGTGTGAGTGTGTGTGTCTGTATCTGTGTGTGTGTGAGTGTGTGTCTGTGTGTGTGTCTGAGTTTGTGCGTGTGTGTGTCCGTGTGAGTGTGTGTGTCTGTGTGTGTGAGTGTGTGTGTGTGTGATTGTGTGTGTCTGTGTGTGTGAGTGTTTGTGTCTGCGTGTGAGTGTGTGTGTGTGTCTGTGTGTGAGTGTGTGTGTCTGTGTGTTTGTGTGAGTGTGTGTCTGTGTGTGTGAGTGTGTGTGTCTGTGTGTGTGAGTGTTTGTGTCTGCGTGTGAGTGTGTGTGTGTGTGTGTCTGTGTGTGAGTGTGTGTGTCTGGGTCTGTGTGTGTGTGTGTGTCTGTGTGAGTGTGTGTGTCTGTGTCTGTGTGTGTGTCTGTGTAAGTGTGTGTGTGAGTGTGTGTGTCTGTGTCTGTGAGTGTGTCTGTGTGAGTGTGTGTGTCTGTGTCTGTGTGTGTGAGTGTGTGTGTCTGTCTGTGTGTCTCTGTGTGTGTGATTGTATGTGTCTGTGTGTATGTCTGTGTCTGAGTGTTACTGTGCGAGTGTGCGTGTCTGTGTCTGTGTCTGTTTGTGTGTCAGTGTAACTGTGTGTGAGTGTTTGTGTGTGCGTGTCTGTGCGAGTGTGTGTGTCTGTGTCTGTGTGTGTGTCAGTTTAAGTGTGTGTGTGTGTCTGTGTGTATCTGTCAGTGTGTGTGTGTGTCTGTGTGTGAGTGTATGTCTGTGTAAGTGTGTTTGTGTGTGTGTCTGTGTGTGCCTGTGAGTGTGGGTGTCTGTGTGTGTGTATGTGTGTGTCTGTGTGTGTGTGTGTCTGTATCTGTGTGTGTGTGAGTGTGTGTCTGTGTGTGTGTGTCTGAGTTTGTGCAGGTGTGTGTCCGTGTGAGTGTGTGTGTCTGTGTGTGTGAGTGTGTGTGTCTCTGTGTGTGAGTGTTTGTGTCTGCGTGTGAGTGTGAGTGTGTGTCTGTGTGTGAGAGTGTGTGTGTCTCTGTGTGTGTGAGTGTGTGTGTTAGTGTGTGTGTATGAGTGTGTGTGTCCTTGTGTGTGTGAGTGTGTGTATCTGTGTGTGTGTCTGTGTGTGTGAGTGTCTGAGTCTCTGTGTGTGTGTGTGAGTGTTTGTGTGTGTGTCTTTGTGTGTGAGTGTGTGTGCCTGTGTCTGTGTGTGTGTGTGTGTGCGTCTGTGTGTGTGTGTGTGTGTGTCTGTGTGTGCGTGAGTGTGTGAGTGCGTGTGTGTGTCTCTGTGTGTGTGAGTGTGTGTGCGTGTGTGTCTGTGTCTGTGTGTGTGAGTGTGTGTGCCTGTGAGTGTGTCTGTGAGTGTGTCTGTGTGTGTGTCTGTGTGTGTGTGTGAGTGTGTGTGTCTGTGTATGTGTGAGTGTATGTCTGTGTCTGTGGTATTCTGTGTGTTTTTGTGAGTGTGTCTGTCTGTGTGTGTGAGTGTGTGTGTGTGAGTGTGTGTGTGTCTGTGTTTGTGAGTGTTTGTGTCTGCGTGTGAGTGTGTGTGTGTCTGTATGTATGTGTGTCTGTTTGTGTGTGAGTGTGTGTGTCTGTGTCCGTATCTGCGTGTGAGTGTGTGTGACAGTGTGTGTGTGTCTCTGTGTGTGTGAATGTGTGTGTCTGTGTCTATGTGCTTGTGTCTGTGTGTGTGTCTGTGTGTGTGTGTGAGTGTGTGTCTGTGTCTGACTGAGTGTCTGTGTGAGTGTGTGTGTCTTTGTCTGTGTGTGTGTGTGTCTGTGTGTGTGTGAGTGTGTGTGAGTCTGTGTCTGTGTCTGTGTGTGAGTGTATGTCTGTCTAAGTGTGTTTGTGTGTGTGTCTGTGTGTGTCTGTGAGTGTGTGTGTCTGTGTCTGTGTGTGTGTCAGTGTAAGTGTGTATGTGTGTCTGTGTGTGTCTGTGAGTGTGTGTGTCTGTGTCTGTGTGTGTGTGAGTGTGTGTAAGTCTGTGTCTGTGTGTTTGTGTCTGTGTGTGAGTGTGGGTCTGTGTAAGTGTGTTTGTGTGTGTGTCTGTGTGTGCTTGTGAGTGTGTGTTTCTGTGTGTGTGTTTGTGTGTGTGTCTGTTTGTGTGTGAGTGTGTGTGTCTGTGTCTGTGTGTGTGAGTGTGTGTGACAGTGTGTGTGTGTCTCTGTGTGTGTGAATGTGTGTGTCTGGGTCTATGTGCTTGTGTCTGTGTGTGTGTCTGTGTGTGTGTGTGAGTGTGTGTCTGTGTCTGAGTGAGTGTCTGTGTGAGTGTGTGTGTCTTTGTCTGTGTGTGTGTGTGTCTGTGTGTGTGTGAGTGTGTGTGAGTCTGTGTCTGTGTCTGTGTGTGAGTGTATGTCTGTCTAAGTGTGTTTGTGTGTGTGTCTGTGAGTGTGTGTGTCTGTGTCTGTGTGTGTGTCAGTGTAAGTGTGTATGTGTGTCTGTGTGTGTCTGTGAGTGTGTGTGTCTGTGTCTGTGTGTGTGTGAGTGTGTGTAAGTCTGTGTCTGTGTGTTTGTGTCTGTGTGTGAGTGTAGGTCTGTGTAAGTGTGTTTGTGTGTGTGTCTGTGTGTGCCTGTGAGTGTGTGTTTCTGTGTGTGTGTGTTTGTGTGTGTGTCTGTTTGTGTGTGAGTGTGTGTGTCTGTGTCTGTGTGTGTGTGAGTGTGTGTCTGAGTCTGTGCGTGTGTGTGTCCGTGTGAGTGTGTGTGTCTCTGTGTGTGAGTGTGTGTGTATGTGTGTGTGTGTAAGTGTGTGTGTGTGTCTGTGTGAGTGTGTGTGTCTGTGTATGTGTGTCTGTGTGTATGTGTCTATGTGTGTGTGTGTGTCAGTGTAAGTGTGTCTCTGTGTGTGTGTGTCTGAGTCTGTGCGTGTGTGTGTCCGTGTGAGTGTGTGTGTCTGTGTGTGAGTGTGTGTGTATGTGTGTGTGTGTGAGTGTGTGTGTAAGTGTGTGTGTGTGTGCGTGTGTGTGTGTGACTGTGTGAGTGTGTGTGTCTGTGTCTGTGTGTGTGTCTCTGTGTGTGAGTGTGTGTGTCTGTGAATGTGTGTGTATGTGTCTGTGTGTGAGTGTGTCTGTGTGTGTCTCTGAGTGTGTGTGTGTGTCTGTGTGTGTGTGTCTGTGTAAGTGTGTGTCTGCGTTTGTCTGTGTGTGTCGGTGAGTGTGTCTGCTGTGTGTGTGTGTGTCTGTATCTGTGTGTGTGTGTCTGTGTGTGTGAGTGTGTTTTTCAGTGTCTGTGTGTTTGTGTCTGTGTGTGAGTGTGTCAGTGTAAGTGTGTGCCTGTGTGTGTGTCTGAGTGTGTGTGTCTGGGTCTGTGTTTGTGTGTGTCTGTGTGAGTGTGTGTGTCTGTGTCTGTGTGTGTGTCTGTGTAAGTGTGTGTGTGCGTTTGTCTGTGGGTGTCTGTGATTGTGTGTGTCTGTGTGTGTGTGAGTGTGTGTGTGTGTGTGAGTGTGTGTGTCTGTGTCTGTGAGTGTGTCTGTGTGAGTGTGTGTGTCTGTGTCTGTGTGTGTGAGTGTGTGTGTGTCTGTGTGTGCGTCAGTGTGTGAGTGCGTGTGTGTGTGTCTGTGTGTGTGAGTGTGTGTGCGTGTGTGTCTGTGTCTGTGTGTGTGAGTGTGTGTGCCTGTGAGTGTGTCTGTGAGTGTGTCTGTGTGTGTGTCTGTGTGTGTGTGTGAGTGTGTGTGTCTGTGTATGTGTGAGTGTATGTCTGTGTCTGTGGTATTCTGTGTGTTTTTGTGAGTGTGTCTGTCTGTGTGTGAGTGTGTGTGTGTCTGTGTTTGTGAGTGTTTGTGTCTGCGTGTGAGTGTGTGTGTGTTTCTGTATGTATGTGTGTCTGTTTGTGTGTGAGTGTGTGTGTCTGTGTCCGTATCTGTGTGTGAGTGTGTGTGACAGTGTGTGTGTGTGAGTGTGTGTGTCTGTGTCTGTGTGTGTGTGTGTGTGAATGTGTGTGTCTGTGTCTATGTGCTTGTGTCTGTGTGTGTGTCTGTGTGTGTGTGAGTGAGTGTCTGTGTCTGAGTGAGTGACTGTGTGTGTGTGTCTGTGTCTGTGTGTGTGTCTGAGTGTGTGTGTCTGTGTCTGTGTGTGTGTCTGTGTGAGTGTGTGTGTCTGTGTCTGTGTGTGTCTGTGTAAGTGTGTGTGTGCGTTTGTCTGTGGGTGTCTGTGAGTGTGTGTGTGTCTGTGTGTGTGAGTGTGTGTGTGTGTGAGTGTGTGTGTCTGTGTCTGTGAGTGTGTCTGTGTGAGTGTGTGTGTCTGTGTCTGTGTGTGTGAGTGTGTGTGTGTCTGTCTGTGTGTCTCTGTGTGTGTGATTGTGTGTGTCTGTGTGTATGTCTGTGTCTGAGTGTTACTGTGCGAGTGTGCGTGTCTGTGTCTGTGTCTGTTTGTGTGTCTGTGCGTGTCTGTGAGTGTGTGTGTCTGTGTGTGTGTGTCAGTGTAACTGTTTGTGTGAGTGTTTGTGTGTGCGTGTCTGTGCGAGTGTGTGTGTCTGTGTCTGTGTGTGTCAGTTTAAGTGTGTGTGTGTCTGTGTGTATCTGTCAGTGTGTGTGTGTGTCTGTGTGTGAGTGTATGTCTGTGTAAGTGTGTTTGTGTGTGTGTCTGTGAGTGTGGGTGTCTGTGTGTGTGTTTGTGTGTGTCTGTGTGTGTGAGTGTGTGTGTCTGTATCTGTGTGTGTGTGAGTGTGTGTCTGTGTGTGTGTCTGAGTTTGTGCGTGTGTGTGTCCGTGTGAGTGTGTGTGTCTGTGTGTGAGTGTGTGTGTGTGTGTGTGTGTCTGTGTGTGTGAGTGTTTGTGTCTGCGTGTGAGTGTGTGTGTGTCTGTCTGTGAGTGTGTCTGTCTGTGTGTTTGTGTGAGTGTGTGTCTGTGTGTGTGAGTGTGTGTGTCTGTGTGTGTGAGTGTTTGTGTCTGCGTGTGAGTGTGTGTGTGTGTCTGTGTGTGAGTGTGTGTGTCTGGGTCTGTGTGTGTGTGTGTGTCTGTGTGTGAGTGTGTGTGTGTCTGTGTGTGTGTGTCTGTGTGTGTGAGTGTGTGTGTCTGAGTGTGTCTTTGTGTGTGTGAGTGTGTGTCTGTGTGTGAGTGTGTGTGTGTGTCTGTCTGTCTGTGTGTGTGATTGTGTGTGTCTGCGTGTGTGTGTGTCTGTGTGTGCGTGAGTGTGTGAGTGCGTGTGTGTGTCTGTGTGTGTGAGTGTGTGTGCGTGTGTGTCTGTGTCTGTGTGTGTGAGTGTGTGTGCCTGTGTCTGTGAGTGTGTGTGTGTGTGTGTGTCTCTGTGTGTGTGTGAGGGTGTGTGTCTGTGTATGTGTGAGTGTATGTCTGTGTCTGTGGTATTCTGTGTGTTTTGGTGAGTGTGTGTGTCTGTGTGTGTGAGTGTGTGTGTCTGAGTGTGTGAGTGTTTGTGTCTGTGTGTTTGTGTGAGTGTGTGTCTGTGTGTGTGAGTGTGTGTGTCTGTGTGTGTGAGTGTGTGCTTGTCTGCGTGTGTGAGTGTGTGTGTTAGTGTGTGTATGAGTGTGTGTGTCCTTGTGTGTGTGAGTGTGTGTGTGTGTCTGTGCGTGTGAGTGTGTGTGTGTCTTTGTGTGTGTGTCTCTGTGTGTGTCAGTGTGTGTGTGTGTGTGTGTGAGTGTGTGTGTCTGTATGTGTGTGTGTTTCTGTGTGTGTGTCTGTGTGTGTGTGAGTGTGTGTGTCTGTGTGTGTGTTCGTGTCTGTGTGTGTGTGTGAGTGTGTATGTGTTTGTGAGTGAGTGTGTGTTTCTGTGTGTGTGTGAGTGTGTGTCTGTGTGTGTGAGTGTCTATGTGTGTGAGTGTGTGTGTGTGAGTGTGTGTGTGTTTTTATTTGAGACTGTGTGTGTTGGTGGGTGTGTGAGTGAGTGTGTGTTTCTGTGTGTGTGTGAGTGTGTGTGTCTGTGTGTGTGAGTGTCTATGTGTGTGAGTGTGTGTGTGTGAGTGTGTGTGTGTTTTTATTTGTGACTGTGTGTGTTTGTGGGTGTGTGAGTGAGTGTGTGTGTCTCTGTTTATGAGTGTGTGTCTGTCTGTGTGTGAGTGTGTGTGTCTGTGTGTGTGTGAGTGTGTGTGTTTCTGAGTGTGTGTGTGTGTGTTTGTGTGTGTGTATGAGTGTGTGTGTCCTTGTGTGTGTGAGTGTGTGTGTCTGTGTGTGAGTGTGTGTGTGTCTTTGTGTGTGTGTCTCTGTGTGTGTCAGTGTGTGTGTCTGTGTGTGTGAGTGTGTGTGTCTGTGTGTGTGTGAGTGTGTCTGTGTGTGTGGGTGAGTGTGTGTTTCTGTGTGTGTGAGTGTGTGTGTGTCTGTGTGTGTGAGTGTCTATGTGTTTGAGTGTGTGTGTGTGAGTGGGTTTGTGTGTGTGTTTATTTGTGACTGTGTGTGTTTGTGGGTGTGTGAGTGAGTGTGTGTGTCTCTGTTTCTGAGTGTGTGTCTGTCTGTGTGTGTGAGTGTGTGTGTCTGTGTGTGTGAGTGTGTGTGTTTGTGAGTGTGCGTGTGTGTGTTTGTGTGTGTTGGTGTCTGTGTGTGTGTGTGTCTGTGTGTGTGTTGGTGTGTGTGTCTGTGTGTGCTTGTGTCTGTGTGTGAGAGTGTGTGCGTGTCTCTGTGTGCGTGTGTGTGTCTTTGTGTGTGAGTGTGTGTGTCTGTGTGTGTGTGTCTGTGTGTGCGAATGTGTGTGTGAGTGTGTGTGTCTTTGTGTGTGTGTCTGTGAGTGTGTGTCTGTGTGTGAGATTGTGTGTGTTTGTGTGTGTGTCTGTGTGTGTGAGTGTGTGTGCCTGTGTCTGTGTGTGTGTGTGTCTGTCTGTGTGTGTGTGCGTCTGTGTGTGTGTGTGTGTCTGTGTGTGCGTGAGTGTGTGAGTGCGTGTGTGTGTGTCTGTGTGTGTGAGAGTGTGTGCGTGTGTGTCTGTGTCTGTGTGTGTGAGTGTGTGTGCCTGTGAGTGTGTCTGTGAGTGTGTCTGTGTGTGTGTCTGTGTGTGTGTGTGTGTGTGAGTGTGTGTGTCTGTGTCTGTGGTATTCTGTGTGTTTTTGTGAGTGTGTCTGTCTGTGTGTGTGAGAGTGTGTGTGTGAGTGTGTGTGTCTGTGTTTGTGAGTGTTTGTGTCTGTGTGTGAGTGTGTGTGTGTGTCTGTATGTATGTGTGTCTGTTTGTGTGTGAGTGTGTGTGTCTGTGTCCGTATCTGTGTGTGAGTGTGTGTGACAGTGTGTGTGTGTCTCTGTGTGTGTGAATGTGTGTGTCTGTGTCTATGTGCTTGTGTCTGTGTGTGTTTCTGTGTGTGTGTGTGAGTGTGTGTCTGTGTCTGAGTGAGTGTCTGTGTGAGTGTGTGTGTCTGTGTCTGTGTGTGTGTGTCTGTGTGTGTGTGAGTGTGTGTGAGTCTGTGTCTGTGTCTGTGTGTGAGTGTATGTCTGTCTAAGTGTGTTTGTGTGTGTGTCTGTGTGTGTCTGTGAGTGTGTGTGTCTGTGTCTGTGTGTGTGTCAGTGTAAGTGTGTATGTGTGTCTGTGTGTGTCTCTGTGTGTGTGTGAGGGTGTGTGTCTGTGTATGTGTGAGTGTATGTCTGTGTCTGTGGTATTCTGTGTGTTTTTGTGAGTGTGTGTGTCTGTGTGTGTGAGTGTGTGTGTGTGAGTGTGTGTGTCTGAGTGTGTGAGTGTTTGTGTCTGTGTGTTTGTGTGAGTGTGTGTCTGTGTGTGTGAGTGTGTGTGTCTGTGTGTGTGAGTGTGTGCTTGTCTGCGTGTGTGAGTGTGTGTGTTAGTGTGTGTATGAGTGTGTGTGTCCTTGTGTGTGTGAGTGTGTGTGTGTGTCTGTGTGTGTGAGTGTGTGTGTGTCTTTGTGTGTGTGTCTCTGTGTGTGTCAGTGTGTGTGTCTGTGTGTGTGTGAGTGTGTGTGTCTGTATGTGTGTGTGTTTCTGTGTGTGTGCCTGTGTGTGTGTGTGAGTGTGTGTGTCTGTGTGTGTGTTCGTGTCTGTGTTTGTGTGAGTGTGTATGTGTGTGTGAGTGAGTGTGTGTTTCTGTGTGTGTGTGAGTGTGTGTCTGTGTGTGTGAGTGTCTATGTGTGTGAGTGTGTGTGTGTGAGTGTGTGTGTGTTTATTTGTGACTGTGTGTGTTTGTGGGTGTGTGAGTGAGTGTGTGTGTCTCTGTTTATGAGTGTGTGTCTGTCTGTGTGTGAGTGTGTGTGTCTGTGTGTGTGTGAGTGTGTGTGTTTCTGAGTGTGTGTGTTTGTGTGTGTGTATGAGTGTGTGTGTCCTTGTGTGTGTGAGTGTGTGTGAGTGTGTGTGTCTGTGTGTGTGAGTGTGTGTGTGTCTTTGTGTGTGTGTCTCTGTGTGTGTCAGTGTGTGTGTCTGTGTGTGTGAGTGTGTGTGTCCGTATGTGTGTGTCTGTGTGTGTGAGTGTGTGTGTCTGTTTGTGTGTTCGTGTCTGTGTGTGTGTGAGTGTGTCTGTGTGTGTGAGTGAGTGTGTGTTTCTGTGTGTGTGAGTGTGTGTGTGTCTGTGTGTGTGAGTGTCTATGTGTGTGAGTGTGTGTGTGTGAGTGGGTTTGTGTGTGTGTTTATTTGTGACTGTGTGTGTTTGTAGGTGTGTGAGTGAGTGTGTGTGTCTCTGTTTCTGAGTGTGTGTCTGTCTGTGTGTGTGAGTGTGTGTGTCTGTGTGTGTGAGTGTGTGTGTTTGTGAGTGTGCGTGTGTGTGTTTGTGTGTGTTGGTGTCTGTGTGTGTGTGTGTCTGTGTGTGTTTTGGTGTGTGTGTCTGTGTGTGCTTGTGTCTGTGTGTGAGAGTGTGTGCGTGTCTCTGTGTGCCTGTGAGTGTGTCTGTGAGTGTGTCTGTGTGTGTGTCTGTGTGTGTGTGTGTGTGAGTGTGTGTGTCTGTGTCTGTGGTATTCTGTGTGTTTTTGTGAGTGTGTCTGTCTGTGTGTGTGAGAGTGTGTGTGTGAGTGTGTGTGTCTGTGTTTGTGAGTGTTTGTGTCTGTGTGTGAGTGTGTGTGTGTGTCTGTATGTATGTGTGTCTGTTTGTGTGTGAGTGTGTGTGTCTGTGTCCGTATCTGTGTGTGAGTGTGTGTGACAGTGTGTGTGTGTCTCTGTGTGTGTGAATGTGTGTGTCTGTGTCTATGTGCTTGTGTCTGTGTGTGTTTCTGTGTGTGTGTGTGAGTGTGTGTCTGTGTCTGAGTGAGTGTCTGTGTGAGTGTGTGTGTCTGTGTCTGTGTGTGTGTGTCTGTGTGTGTGTGAGTGTGTGTGAGTCTGTGTCTGTGTCTGTGTGTGAGTGTATGTCTGTCTAAGTGTGTTTGTGTGTGTGTCTGTGTGTGTCTGTGAGTGTGTGTGTCTGTGTCTGTGTGTGTGTCAGTGTAAGTGTGTATGTGTGTCTGTGTGTGTCTCTGTGTGTGTGTGAGGGTGTGTGTCTGTGTATGTGTGAGTGTATGTCTGTGTCTGTGGTATTCTGTGTGTTTTTGTGAGTGTGTGTGTCTGTGTGTGTGAGTGTGTGTGTGAGTGTGTGTGTCTGAGTGTGTGAGTGTTTGTGTCTGTGTGTTTGTGTGAGTGTGTGTCTGTGTGTGTGAGTGTGTGTGTCTGTGTGTGTGAGTGTGTGCTTGTCTGCGTGTGTGAGTGTGTGTGTTAGTGTGTGTATGAGTGTGTGTGTCCTTGTGTGTGTGAGTGTGTGTGTGTGTCTGTGTGTGTGAGTGTGTGTGTGTCTTTGTGTGTGTGTCTCTGTGTGTGTCAGTGTGTGTGTCTGTGTGTGTGTGAGTGTGTGTGTCTGTATGTGTGTGTGTTTCTGTGTGTGTGCCTGTGTGTGTGTGTGAGTGTGTGTGTCTGTGTGTGTGTTCGTGTCTGTGTTTGTGTGAGTGTGTATGTGTGTGTGAGTGAGTGTGTGTTTCTGTGTGTGTGTGAGTGTGTGTCTGTGTGTGTGAGTGTCTATGTGTGTGAGTGTGTGTGTGTGAGTGTGTGTGTGTTTATTTGTGACTGTGTGTGTTTGTGGGTGTGTGAGTTAGTGTGTGTGTCTCTGTTTATGAGTGTGTGTCTGTCTGTGTGTGAGTGTGTGTGTCTGTGTGTGTGTGAGTGTGTGTGTTTCTGAGTGTGTGTGTTTGTGTGTGTGTATGAGTGTGTGTGTCCTTGTGTGTGTGAGTGTGTGTGAGTGTGTGTGTCTGTGTGTGTGAGTGTGTGTGTGTCTTTGTGTGTGTGTCTCTGTGTGTGTCAGTGTGTGTGTCTGTGTGTGTGAGTGTGTGTGTCCGTATGTGTGTGTGTCTGTGTGTGTGAGTGTGTGTGTCTGTTTGTGTGTTCGTGTCTGTGTGTGTGTGAGTGTGTCTGTGTGTGTGAGTGAGTGTGTGTTTCTGTGTGTGTGAGTGTGTGTGTGTCTGTGTGTGTGAGTGTCTATGTGTGTGAGTGTGTGTGTGTGAGTGGGTTTGTGTGTGTGTTTATTTGTGACTGTGTGTGTTTGTGGGTGTGTGAGTGAGTGTGTGTGTCTCTGTTTCTGAGTGTGTGTCTGTCTGTGTGTGTGAGTGTGTGTGTCTGTGTGTGTGAGTGTGTGTGTTTGTGAGTGTGCGTGTGTGTGTTTGTGTGTGTTGGTGTCTGTGTGTGTGTGTGTCTGTGTGTGTTTTGGTGTGTGTGTCTGTGTGTGCTTGTGTCTGTGTGTGAGAGTGTGTGCGTGTCTCTGTGTGCCTGTGTGTGTCTTTGTGTGTGAGTGTGTGTGTCTGTGTGTGTGTGTCTGTGTGTGCGAATGTGTGTGTGAGTGTGTGTGTCTTTGTGTGTGTGTCTGTGAGTGTGTGTCTGTGTGTGAGATTGTGTGTGTTTGTGTGTGTGAGTTTTTGTGTGTGTGTCTGTGTGTGTGAGTGTGTGTGCCTGTGTCTGTGTGTGTGTGTGTCTGTGTGTGTGTGCGTCTGTGTGTGTGTGTGTGGGTGTCTGTGTGTGCGTGATTGTGTGAGTGCGTGTGTGTGTGTCTGTGTGTGTGAGTGTGTGTGCGTGTGTGTCTGTGTCTGTGTGTGTGAGTGTGTGTGCCTGTGAGTGTGTCTGTGAGTGTGTCTGTGTGTGTGTCTGTGTGTGTGTGAGTGTGTGTGTCTGTGACCGTGGTATTCTGTGTGTTTTTGTGAGTGTGTCTGTCTGTGTGTGTGAGTGTGTGTGTGTGAGTGTGTGTGTGTCTGTGTTTGTGAGTGTTTGTGTCTGCGTGTGAGTGTGTGTGTGTGTGTCTGTATGTATGTGTGTCTGTTTGTGTGTGAGTGTGTGTGTCTGTGTCCGTATCTGTGTGTGAGTGTGTGTGACAGTGTGTGTTTGTCTCTGTGTGTGTGAGTGTGTGTCTGTGTCTGAGTGAGTGTCTGTGTGAGTGTGTGTGTCTGTGTCTGTGTGTGAGTGTGTCTGTGTGTGTGTGAGTGTGTGTGAGTCTGTGTCTGTGTCTGTGTGTGAGTGTATGTCTGTCTAAGTGTGTTTGTGTGTGTGTCTGTGAGTGTGTGTGTGTCTGTGTCTGTGTGTGTGTCAGTGTAAGTGTGTATGTGTGTCTGTGTGTGTCTGTGTGTGTGTGTGAGGGTGTGTGTCTGTGTATGTGTGAGTGTATGTCTGTGTCTGTGGTATTCTGTGTGTTTTTGTGAGTGTGTGTGTCTGTGTGTGTGAGTGGGTGTGTGAGTGTGTGTGTCTGAGTGTGTGAGTGTTTGTGTCTGTGTGTTTGTGTGAGTGTGTGTCTGTGTGTGTGAGTTTGTGTGTCTGTGTGTGTGAGTGTGTGCTTGTCTGCGTGTGTGAGTGTGTGTGTTAGTGCGTGTATGAGTGTGTGTGTTCTTGTGTGTGTGAGTGTGTGTGTGTGTCTGTGTGTGTGAGTGTGTGTGTGTCTTTGTGTGTGTGTCTCTGTGTGTGTCAGTGTGTGTGTCTGTGTGTGTGAGTGTGTGTGTCTGTATGTGTGTGTGTTTCTGTGTGTGTGTCTGTGTGTGTGTGTGAGTGTGTGTGTCTGTGTGTGTGTTCGTGTCTGTGTGTGTGTGTGTGAGTGTGTATGTGTGTGTGAGTGAGTGTGTGTTTCTGTGTGTGTGAGTGTGTGTCTGTGTGTGTGAGTGTCTATGTGTGTGAGTGTGTGTGTGTGAGTGTGTGTGTCTGTGTGTGTGAGTGTTTGTGTCTGCGTGTGAGTGTGTGTGTCTGTGTGTGAGTGTATGTGTCTGTGTGTTTGTGTGAGTGTGTGTCTGTGTGTGTGAGTGTGTGTGTCTGTGTGTGTGAGTGTGTGCTTGTCTGCGTGTGTGAGTGTGTGTGTTAGTGTGTGTATGAGTGTGTGTGTCCTTGTGTGTGTGAGTGTGTGTGTGTGTGAGTGTGTGTGTGTCTTTGTGTGTGTGTCTCTGTGTGTGTCAGTGTGTGTGTCTGTGTGTGTGTGAGTGTGTGTGTCTGTATGTGTGTGTGTTTCTGTGTGTGTGTCTGTGTGTGTGTGAGTGTGTGTGTCTGTGTGTGTGTTCGTGTCTGTGTGTGTGTGTGAGTGTGTATGTGTGTGTGAGTGAGTGTGTGTTTCTGTGTGTGTGTGAGTGTGTGTCTGTGTGTGTGAGTGTCTATGTGTGTGAGTGTGTGTGTGTGAGTGTGTGTGTGAGTGTGTGTGTCTCTGTTTATGAGTGTGTGTCTGTCTGTGTGTGAGTGTGTGTGTCTGTGTGTGTGTGAGTGTGTGTGTTTCTGAGTGTGTGTGTTTGTGTTTGTGTATGAGTGTGTGTGTCCTTGTGTGTGTGAGTGTGTGTGAGTGTGTGTGTCTGTGTGTGTGAGTGTGTGTGTGTCTTTGTGTGTGTGTCTCTGTGTGTGTCAGTGTGTGTGTCTGTGTGTGTGAGTGTGTGTGTCCGTATGTGTGTGTGTCTGTGTGTGTGAGTGTGTGTGTCTGTGTGTGTGTTCGTGTCTGTGTGTGTGTGAGTGTGTCTGTGTGTGTGAGTGAGTGTGTGTTTCTGTGTGTGTGAGTGTGTGTCTGTGTGTGTGAGTGTCTATGTGTGTGAGTGTGTGTGTGTGAGTGGGTTTGTGTGTGTGTTTATTTGTGACTGTGTGTGTTTGTGGGTGTGTGAGTGAGTGTGTGTGTCTCTGTTTCTGAGTGTGTGTCTGTCTGTGTGTGTGAGTGTGTGTGTCTGTGTGTGTGAGTGTGTGTGTTTGTGAGTGTGCGTGTGTGTGTTTGTGTGTGTTGGTGTCTGTGTGTGTGTGTGTCTGTGTGTGTTTTGGTGTGTGTGTCTGTGTGTGCTTGTGTCTGTGTGTGAGAGTGTGTGCGTGTCTCTGTGTGAGTGTGTGTGTCTGTGTGTGTGTGTCTGTGTGTGCGAATGTGTGTGTGAGTGTGTGTGTGTCTTTGTGTGTGTGTCTGTGAGTGTGTGTCTGTGTGTGAGATTGTGTGTGTTTGTGTGTGTGAGTTTTTGTGTGTGTGTCTGTGTGTGTGAGTGTGTGTGCCTGTGTCTGTGTGTGTGTGTGTCTGTGTGTGTGTGCGTCTGTGTGTGTGTGTGTGGGTGTCTGTGTGTGCGTGATTGTGTGAGTGCGTGTGTGTGTGTCTGTGTGTGTGAGTGTGTGTGCGTGTGTGTCTGTGTCTGTGTGTGTGAGTGTGTGTGCCTGTGAGTGTGTCTGTGAGTGTGTCTGTGTGTGTGTCTGTGTGTGTGTGAGAGTGTGTGTGTCTGTGACCGTGGTATTCTGTGTGTTTTTGTGAGTGTGTCTGTCTGTGTGTGTGAGTGTGTGTGTGTGAGTGTGTGTGTGTCTGTGTTTGTGAGTGTTTGTGTCTGCGTGTGAGTGTGTGTGTGTGTGTCTGTATGTATGTGTGTCTGTTTGTGTGTGAGTGTGTGTGTCTGTGTCCGTATCTGTGTGTGAGTGTGTGTGACAGTGTGTGTGTGTCTCTGTGTGTGTGAGTGTGTGTCTGTGTCTGAGTGAGTGTCTGTGTGAGTGTGTGTGTCTGTGTCTGTGTGTGTGTGTGTCTGTGTGTGTGTGAGTGTGTGTGAGTCTGTGTCTGTGTCTGTGTGTGAGTGTATGTCTGTCTAAGTGTGTTTGTGTGTGTGTCTGTGTGTGTCTGTGAGTGTGTGTGTGTCTGTGTCTGTGTGTGTGTCAGTGTAAGTGTGTATGTGTGTCTGTGTGTGTCTGTGTGTGTGTGAGGGTGTGTGTCTGTGTATGTGTGAGTGTATGTCTGTGTCTGTGGTATTCTGTGTGTTTTTGTGAGTGTGTGTGTCTGTGTGTGTGAGTGGGTGTGTGAGTGTGTGTGTCTGAGTGTGTGAGTGTTTGTGTCTGTGTGTTTGTGTGAGTGTGTGTCTGTGTGTGTGAGTGTGCGCTTGTCTGCGTGTGTGAGTGTGTGTGTTAGTGTGTGTATGAGTGTGTGTGTTCTTGTGTGTGTGAGTGTGTGTGTGTCTGTGTGTGTGAGTGTGTGTGTGTCTTTGTGTGTGTGTCTGTGTGTGTCTCTGTGTTTGTGTGTGTGCGTGTGTGTCTGTGTGTGTGTGTGTGCGTGTGTCTGTGTGTGTGTGTCTGTGAGTGTGTCTGTGTGTGTCTCTGTGTTTGTGTGTGTGCGTGTGTGTCTGTATCTGTGTGTGTGAGTGTGTGTGTGTCTTTGTGTGTGTGTCTCTGTGTGTGTCAGTGTGTGTGTCTGTGTGTGTGAGTGTGTGTGTCCGTATGTGTGTGTGTCTGTGTGTGTGAGTGTGTGTGTCTGTGTGTGTGTTCGTGTCTGTGTGTGTGTGAGTGTGTCTGTGTGTGTGAGTGAGTGTGTGTTTCTGTGTGTGTGAGTGTGTGTGTGTCTGTGTGTGTGAGTGTCTATGTGTGTGAGTGTGTGTGTGTGAGTGGGTTTGTGTGTGTGTTTATTTGTGACTGTGTGTGTTTGTGGGTGTGTGAGTGAGTGTGTGTGTCTCTGTTTCTGAGTGTGTGTCTGTCTGTGTGTGTGAGTGTGTGTGTCTGTGTGTGTGAGTGTGTGTGTTTGTGAGTGTGCGTGTGTGTGTTTGTGTGTGTTGGTGTCTGTGTGTGTGTGTGTCTGTGTGTGTTTTGGTGTGTGTGTCTGTGTGTGCTTGTGTCTGTGTGTGAGAGTGTGTGCGTGTCTCTGTGTGAGTGTGTGTGTCTGTGTGTGTGTGTCTGTGTGTGCGAATGTGTGTGTGAGTGTGTGTGTGTCTTTGTGTGTGTGTCTGTGAGTGTGTGTCTGTGTGTGAGATTGTGTGTGTTTGTGTGTGTGAGTTTTTGTGTGTGTGTCTGTGTGTGTGAGTGTGTGTGCCTGTGTCTGTGTGTGTGTGTGTCTGTGTGTGTGTGCGTCTGTGTGTGTGTGTGTGGGTGTCTGTGTGTGCGTGATTGTGTGAGTGCGTGTGTGTGTGTCTGTGTGTGTGAGTGTGTGTGCGTGTGTGTCTGTGTCTGTGTGTGTGAGTGTGTGTGCCTGTGAGTGTGTCTGTGAGTGTGTCTGTGTGTGTGTCTGTGTGTGTGTGAGAGTGTGTGTGTCTGTGACCGTGGTATTCTGTGTGTTTTTGTGAGTGTGTCTGTCTGTGTGTGTGAGTGTGTGTGTGTGAGTGTGTGTGTGTCTGTGTGTGTGAGTGTCTATGTGTGTGAGTGTGTGTGTGTGAGTGTGTGTGTGTTTATTTGTGACTGTGTGTGTTTGTGGGTGTGTGAGTTAGTGTGTGTGTCTCTGTTTATGAGTGTGTGTCTGTCTGTGTGTGAGTGTGTGTGTCTGTGTGTGTGTGAGTGTGTGTGTTTCTGAGTGTGTGTGTTTGTGTGTGTGTATGAGTGTGTGTGTCCTTGTGTGTGTGAGTGTGTGTGAGTGTGTGTGTCTGTGTGTGTGAGTGTGTGTGTGTCTTTGTGTGTGTGTCTCTGTGTGTGTCAGTGTGTGTGTCTGTGTGTGTGAGTGTGTGTGTCCGTATGTGTGTGTGTCTGTGTGTGTGAGTGTGTGTGTCTGTTTGTGTGTTCGTGTCTGTGTGTGTGTGAGTGTGTCTGTGTGTGTGAGTGAGTGTGTGTTTCTGTGTGTGTGAGTGTGTGTGTGTCTGTGTGTGTGAGTGTCTATGTGTGTGAGTGTGTGTGTGTGAGTGGGTTTGTGTGTGTGTTTATTTGTGACTGTGTGTGTTTGTGGGTGTGTGAGTGAGTGTGTGTGTCTCTGTTTCTGAGTGTGTGTCTGTCTGTGTGTGTGAGTGTGTGTGTCTGTGTGTGTGAGTGTGTGTGTTTGTGAGTGTGCGTGTGTGTGTTTGTGTGTGTTGGTGTCTGTGTGTGTGTGTGTCTGTGTGTGTTTTGGTGTGTGTGTCTGTGTGTGCTTGTGTCTGTGTGTGAGAGTGTGTGCGTGTCTCTGTGTGCCTGTGTGTGTCTTTGTGTGTGAGTGTGTGTGTCTGTGTGTGTGTGTCTGTGTGTGCGAATGTGTGTGTGAGTGTGTGTGTCTTTGTGTGTGTGTCTGTGAGTGTGTGTCTGTGTGTGAGATTGTGTGTGTTTGTGTGTGTGAGTTTTTGTGTGTGTGTCTGTGTGTGTGAGTGTGTGTGCCTGTGTCTGTGTGTGTGTGTGTCTGTGTGTGTGTGCGTCTGTGTGTGTGTGTGTGGGTGTCTGTGTGTGCGTGATTGTGTGAGTGCGTGTGTGTGTGTCTGTGTGTGTGAGTGTGTGTGCGTGTGTGTCTGTGTCTGTGTGTGTGAGTGTGTGTGCCTGTGAGTGTGTCTGTGAGTGTGTCTGTGTGTGTGTCTGTGTGTGTGTGAGTGTGTGTGTCTGTGACCGTGGTATTCTGTGTGTTTTTGTGAGTGTGTCTGTCTGTGTGTGTGAGTGTGTGT
This sequence comes from Hemitrygon akajei, assembly GCF_048418815.1. Lineage (NCBI taxonomy): Eukaryota > Metazoa > Chordata > Chondrichthyes > Myliobatiformes > Dasyatidae > Hemitrygon > Hemitrygon akajei. Next base: position 37,336,832 of record NC_133151.1, on the reverse strand, counting down.
GTGTGAGTGTGTGTGTGTCTGTGTTTGTGAGTGTTTGTGTCTGCGTGTGAGTGTGTGCGTGTGTGTCTGTATGTATGTGTGTCTGTTTGTGTGTGAGTGTGTGTGTCTGTGTCCGTATCTGTGTGTGAGTGTGTATGACAGTGTGTGTTTGTCTCTGTGTGTGTGAGTGTGTGTCTGTGTCTGAGTGAGTGTCTGTGTGAGTGTGTGTGTCTGTGTCTGTGTGTGAGTGTGTCTGTGTGTGTGTGAGTGTGTGTGAGTCTGTGTCTGTGTCTGTGTGTGAGTGTATGTCTGTCTAAGTGTGTTTGTGTGTGTGTCTGTGTGTGTCTGTGAGTGTGTGTGTGTCTGTGTCTGTGTGTGTGTCAGTGTAAGTGTGTATGTGTGTCTGTGTGTGTGTGTGAGGGTGTGTGTCTGTGTATGTGTGAGTGTATGTCTGTGTCTGTGGTATTCTGTGTGTTTTTGTGAGTGTGTGTGTCTGTGTGTGTGAGTGGGTGTGTGAGTGTGTGTGTCTGAGTGTGTGAGTGTTTGTGTCTGTGTGTTTGTGTGAGTGTGTGTCTGTGTGTGTGAGTTTGTGTGTCTGTGTGTGTGAGTGTGTGCTTGTCTGCGTGTGTGAGTGTGTGTGTTAGTGCGTGTATGAGTGTGTGTGTTCTTGTGTGTGTGAGTGTGTGTGTGTGTCTGTGTGTGTGAGTGTGTGTGTGTCTTTGTGTGTGTGTCTCTGTGTGTGTCAGTGTGTGTGTCTGTGTGTGTGAGTGTGTGTGTCTGTATGTGTGTGTGTTTCTGTGTGTGTGTCTGTGTGTGTGTGTGAGTGTGTGTGTCTGTGTGTGTGTTCGTGTCTGTGTGTGTGTGTGTGAGTGTGTATGTGTGTGTGAGTGAGTGTGTGTTTCTGTGTGTGTGAGTGTGTGTCTGTGTGTGTGAGTGTCTATGTGTGTGAGTGTGTGTGTGTGAGTGTGTGTGTCTGTGTGTGTGAGTGTTTGTGTCTGCGTGTGAGTGTGTGTGTCTGTGTGTGAGTGTATGTGTCTGTGTGTTTGTGTGAGTGTGTGTCTGTGTGTGTGAGTGTGTGTGTCTGTGTGTGTGAGTGTGTGCTTGTCTGCGTGTGTGAGTGTGTGTGTTAGTGTGTGTATGAGTGTGTGTGTCCTTGTGTGTGTGAGTGTGTGTGTGTGTGAGTGTGTGTGTGTCTTTGTGTGTGTGTCTCTGTGTGTGTCAGTGTGTGTGTCTGTGTGTGTGTGAGTGTGTGTGTCTGTATGTGTGTGTGTTTCTGTGTGTGTGTCTGTGTGTGTGTGTGAGTGTGTGTGTCTGTGTGTGTGTTCGTGTCTGTGTGTGTGTGTGAGTGTGTATGTGTGTGTGAGTGAGTGTGTGTTTCTGTGTGTGTGTGAGTGTGTGTCTGTGTGTGTGAGTGTCTATGTGTGTGAGTGTGTGTGTGAGTGTGTGTGTCTCTGTTTATGAGTGTGTGTCTGTCTGTGTGTGAGTGTGTGTGTCTGTGTGTGTGTGAGTGTGTGTGTTTCTGAGTGTGTGTGTTTGTGTTTGTGTATGAGTGTGTGTGTCCTTGTGTGTGTGAGTGTGTGTGAGTGTGTGTGTCTGTGTGTGTGAGTGTGTGTGTGTCTTTGTGTGTGTGTCTCTGTGTGTGTCAGTGTGTGTGTCTGTGTGTGTGAGTGTGTGTGTCCGTATGTGTGTGTGTCTGTGTGTGTGAGTGTGTGTGTCTGTGTGTGTGTTCGTGTCTGTGTGTGTGTGAGTGTGTCTGTGTGTGTGAGTGAGTGTGTGTTTCTGTGTGTGTGAGTGTGTGTGTGTCTGTGTGTGTGAGTGTCTATGTGTGTGAGTGTGTGTGTGTGAGTGGGTTTGTGTGTGTGTTTATTTGTGACTGTGTGTGTTTGTGGGTGTGTGAGTGAGTGTGTGTGTCTCTGTTTCTGAGTGTGTGTCTGTCTGTGTGTGTGAGTGTGTGTGTCTGTGTGTGTGAGTGTGTGTGTTTGTGAGTGTGCGTGTGTGTGTTTGTGTGTGTTGGTGTCTGTGTGTGTGTGTGTCTGTGTGTGTTTTGGTGTGTGTGTCTGTGTGTGCTTGTGTCTGTGTGTGAGAGTGTGTGCGTGTCTCTGTGTGAGTGTGTGTGTCTGTGTGTGTGTGTCTGTGTGTGCGAATGTGTGTGTGAGTGTGTGTGTGTCTTTGTGTGTGTGTCTGTGAGTGTGTGTCTGTGTGTGAGATTGTGTGTGTTTGTGTGTGTGAGTTTTTGTGTGTGTGTCTGTGTGTGTGAGTGTGTGTGCCTGTGTCTGTGTGTGTGTGTGTCTGTGTGTGTGTGCGTCTGTGTGTGTGTGTGTGGGTGTCTGTGTGTGCGTGATTGTGTGAGTGCGTGTGTGTGTGTCTGTGTGTGTGAGTGTGTGTGCGTGTGTGTCTGTGTCTGTGTGTGTGAGTGTGTGTGCCTGTGAGTGTGTCTGTGAGTGTGTCTGTGTGTGTGTCTGTGTGTGTGTGAGAGTGTGTGTGTCTGTGACCGTGGTATTCTGTGTGTTTTTGTGAGTGTGTCTGTCTGTCTGTGTGAGTGTGTGTGTGTGAGTGTGTGTGTGTCTGTGTTTGTGAGTGTTTGTGTCTGCGTGTGAGTGTGTGTGTGTGTGTCTGTATGTATGTGTGTCTGTTTGTGTGTGAGTGTGTGTGTCTGTGTCCGTATCTGTGTGTGAGTGTGTGTGACAGTGTGTGTGTGTCTCTGTGTGTGTGAGTGTGTGTCTGTGTCTGAGTGAGTGTCTGTGTGAGTGTGTGTGTCTGTGTCTGTGTGTGTGTGTGTCTGTGTGTGTGTGAGTGTGTGTGAGTCTGTGTCTGTGTCTGTGTGTGAGTGTATGTCTGTCTAAGTGTGTTTGTGTGTGTGTCTGTGTGTGTCTGTGAGTGTGTGTGTGTCTGTGTCTGTGTGTGTGTCAGTGTAAGTGTGTATGTGTGTCTGTGTGTGTCTGTGTGTGTGTGAGGGTGTGTGTCTGTGTATGTGTGAGTGTATGTCTGTGTCTGTGGTATTCTGTGTGTTTTTGTGAGTGTGTGTGTCTGTGTGTGTGAGTGGGTGTGTGAGTGTGTGTGTCTGAGTGTGTGAGTGTTTGTGTCTGTGTGTTTGTGTGAGTGTGTGTCTGTGTGTGTGAGTGTGCGCTTGTCTGCGTGTGTGAGTGTGTGTGTTAGTGTGTGTATGAGTGTGTGTGTTCTTGTGTGTGTGAGTGTGTGTGTGTGTCTGTGTGTCTGAGTGTGTGTGTGTCTTTGTGTGTGTGTCTCTGTGTGTGTCAGTGTGTGTGTCTGTGTGTGTGTGAGTGTGTGTGTCTGTATGTGTGTGTGTTTCTGTGTGAGTGTCTGTGTGTGTGTGCGAGTGTGTGTGTCTGTGTGTGTGTTCGTGTCTGTGTGTGTGTGTGTGAGTGTGTATGTGTGTGTGAGTGAGTGTGTGTTTCTGTGTGTGTGAGTGTGTGTCTGTGTGTGTGAGTGTCTATGTGTGTGAGTGTGTGTGTGTGAGTGTGTGTGTCTGTGTGTGTGAGTGTTTGTGTCTGCGTGTGAGTGTGTGTGTCTGTGTGTGAGTGTGTGTGTCTGTGTGTTTGTGTGAGTGTGTGTCTGTGTGTGTGAGTGTGTGTGTCTGTGTGTGTGAGTGTTTGTGTCTGCGTGTGAGTGTGTGTGTGTGTCTGTGTGTGAGTGTGTGTGTCTGTGTGAGTGTGTGTGTCTGTGTCTGTGTGTGTGTCTGTGTAAGTGTGTGTGTGCGTTTGTCTGTGGGTGTCTGTGAGTGTGTGTGTCTGTGTGTGTGAGTGTGTGTGTCTGTGTCTGTGAGTGTGTCTGTGTGAGTGTGTGTGTCTGTGTCTGTGTGTGTGAGTGTGTGTGTCTGTCTGTGTGTCTCTGTGTGTGTGATTGTGTGTGTCTGTGTGTATGTCTGTGTCTGAGTGTTACTGTGCGAGTCTGCGTGTCTGTGTCTGTGTCTGTTTGTGTGTCAGTGTAACTGTGTGTGTGAGTGTTTGTGTGTGCGTGTCTGTGCGAGTGTTTGTGTCTGTGTCTGTGTGTGTGTCAGTTTAAGTGTGTGTGTGTGTCTGTCTGTATCTGTCAGTGTGTGTGTCTGTGTGTGAGTGTATGTCTGTGTAAGTGTGTTTGTGTGTGTGTCTGTGTGTGCCTGTGAGTGTGGGTGTCTGTGTGTGTGTTTGTGTGTGTCTGTGTGTGTGTGTGTCTGTATCTGTGTGTGTGTGAGTGTGTGTCTGTGTGTGTGTCTGAGTTTGTGCGTGTGTGTGTCCGTGTGAGTGTGTGTGTCTGTGTGTGTGAGTGTGTGTGTCTGTGTGTGTGAGTGTTTGTGTCTGCGTGTGAGTGTGTGTGTGTGTGTCTGTGTGTGAGTGTGTGTGTCTGTGTGTTTGTGTGAGTGTGTGTCTGTGTGTGAGAGTATGTGTGTCTCTGTGTGTGTGAGTGTGTGTGTTAGTGTGTGTGTATGAGTGTGTGTGTCCTTGTGTGTGTGAGTGTGTGTGTCTGTGTGTGTGTGAGTGTGTGTGTGTGTCTCTGTGTGTGAGTGTGTGTGTCTGTGGGTGTGAGTGTGTGTGTGTCTTTGTGTGTGTGTCTCTGTGTGTGTCAGTGTGTGTGTCTGTGTGTGAGAGTGTGTGTGTGTCTGTATGTGTGTGTGTCTGTGTGTGTGTGTGAGTGTGTGTGTCTGTGTGTGTGTGTCTGTGAGTGTGTGTGTGTCTGTGTGTGAGTGTGTGTGTGTCTGTGTGTGTGTCTGTGTGTGTGTGTCTGTGTGTGTGAGTGTGTGTGTCTGTGTGTGTCTTTGTGTGTGTGAGTGTGTGTCTGTGTGTGAGTGTGTGTGTGTGTCTGTCTGTCTGTGTGTGTGATTGTGTGTGTCTGCGTGTGTGTGTGTCTGTGTGTGCGTGAGTGTGTGAGTGCGTGTGTGTGTGTCTGTGTGTGTGAGTGTGTGTGCGTGTGTGTCTGTGTCTGTGTGTGTGAGTGTGTGTGCCTGTGTCTGTGAGTGTGTGTGTGTGTGTCTGTGAGTGTGTCTGTGTGTGTCTCTGTGTGTGTGTGAGGGTGTGTGTCTGTGTATGTGTGAGTGTATGTCTGTGTCTGTGGTATTCTGTGTGTTTTTGTGAGTGTGTGTGTCTGTGTGTGTGAGTGTGTGTGTGAGTGTGTGTGTCTGAGTGTGTGAGTGTTTGTGTCTGTGTGTTTGTGTGAGTGTGTGTCTGTGTGTGTGAGTGTGTGTGTCTGTGTGTGTGAGTGTGTGTGTGTCTTTGTGTGTGTCTCTGTGTGTGTCAGTGTGTGTGTCTGTGTGTGTGTGAGTGTGTGTCTGTATGTGTGTGTGTTTCTGTGTGTGTGTCTGTGTGTGTGTGTGAGTGTGTGTGTCTGTGTGTGTGTTCGTGTCTGTGTGTGTGTGTGTGTGAGTGTGTATGTGTGTGTGAGTGAGTGTGTGTTTCTGTGTGTGTGTGAGTGTGTGTCTGTGTGTGTGAGTGTCTATGTGTGTGAGTGTGTGTGTGTGAGTGTGTGTGTGTGTGTTTATTTGTGACTGTGTGTGTTGGTGGGTGTGTGAGTGAGTGTGTGTTTCTGTGTGTGTGTGAGTGTGTGTGTCTGTGTGTGTGAGTGTCTATGTGTGTGAGTGTGTGTGTGTGAGTGTGTGTGTGTGTTTATTTGTGACTGTGTGTGTTTGTGGGTGTGTGAGTGAGTGTGTGTGTCTCTGTTTATGAGTGTCTGTCTGTCTGTGTGTGAGTGTGTGTGTCTGTGTGTGTGTGAGTGTGTGTGTTTCTGAGTGTGTGTGTGTGTGTTTGTGTGTGTATGAGTGTGTGTGTCCTTGTGTGTGTGAGTGTGTGTGTGAGTGTGTGTGTCTGTGTGTGTGAGTGTGTGTGTGTCTTTCTGTGTGTGTCTCTGTGTGTGTCAGTGTGTGTGTCTGTGTGTGTGAGTGTTTGTGTCCGTATGTGTGTGTGTCTGTGTGTGTGAGTGTGTGTGTCTGTGTGTGTGTTCGTGTCTGTGTGTGTGTGAGTGTGTCTGTGTGTGTGAGTGAGTGTGTGTTTCTGTGTGTGTGAGTGTGTGTGTGTCTCTGTGTGTGAGTGTCTATGTGTGTGAGTGTGTGTGTGTGTGAGTGGGTTTGTGTGTGTGTTTATTTGTGACTGTGTGTGTTTGTGGGTGTGTGAGTGAGTGTGTGTGTCTCTGTTTCTGAGTGTGTGTCTGTGTGTGTGTGAGTGTGTGTGTCTGTGTGTGTGAGTGTGTGTGTTTGTGAGTGTGCGTGTGTGTGTTTGTGTGTGTTGGTGTCTGTGTGTGTGTCTGTGTGTGTGTTGGTGTGTGTGTCTGTGTGTGCTTGTGTCTGTGTGTGAGAGTGTGTGCGTGTCTCTGTGTGCGTGTGTGTGTCTTTGTGTGTGAGTGTGTGTGTGAGTGAGTGTGTGTTTCTGTGTGTGTGAGTGTGTGTCTGTGTGTGTGAGTGTCTATGTGTGTGAGTGTGTGTGTGTGAGTGTGTGTGTCTGTGTGTGTGAGTGTTTGTGTCTGCGTGTGAGTGTGTGTGTCTGTGTGTGAGTGTGTGTGTCTGTGTGTTTGTGTGAGTGTGTGTCTGTGTGTGTGAGTGTGTGTGTCTGTGTGTGTGAGTGTTTGTGTCTGCGTGTGAGTGTGTGTGTGTGTCTGTGTGTGAGTGTGTGTGTCTGTGTGAGTGTGTGTGTCTGTGTCTGTGTGTGTGTCTGTGTAAGTGTGTGTGTGCGTTTGTCTGTGGGTGTCTGTGAGTGTGTGTGTCTGTGTGTGTGAGTGTGTGTGTCTGTGTCTGTGAGTGTGTCTGTGTGAGTGTGTGTGTCTGTGTCTGTGTGTGTGAGTGTGTGTGTCTGTCTGTGTGTCTCTGTGTGTGTGATTGTGTGTGTCTGTGTGTATGTCTGTGTCTGAGTGTTACTGTGCGAGTCTGCGTGTCTGTGTCTGTGTCTGTTTGTGTGTCAGTGTAACTGTGTGTGTGAGTGTTTGTGTGTGCGTGTCTGTGCGAGTGTTTGTGTCTGTGTCTGTGTGTGTGTCAGTTTAAGTGTGTGTGTGTGTCTGTCTGTATCTGTCAGTGTGTGTGTCTGTGTGTGAGTGTATGTCTGTGTAAGTGTGTTTGTGTGTGTGTCTGTGTGTGCCTGTGAGTGTGGGTGTCTGTGTGTGTGTTTGTGTGTGTCTGTGTGTGTGTGTGTCTGTATCTGTGTGTGTGTGAGTGTGTGTCTGTGTGTGTGTCTGAGTTTGTGCGTGTGTGTGTCCGTGTGAGTGTGTGTGTCTGTGTGTGTGAGTGTGTGTGTCTGTGTGTGTGAGTGTTTGTGTCTGCGTGTGAGTGTGTGTGTGTGTGTCTGTGTGTGAGTGTGTGTGTCTGTGTGTTTGTGTGAGTGTGTGTCTGTGTGTGAGAGTATGTGTGTCTCTGTGTGTGTGAGTGTGTGTGTTAGTGTGTGTGTATGAGTGTGTGTGTCCTTGTGTGTGTGAGTGTGTGTGTCTGTGTGTGTGTGAGTGTGTGTGTGTGTCTCTGTGTGTGAGTGTGTGTGTCTGTGGGTGTGAGTGTGTGTGTGTCTTTGTGTGTGTGTCTCTGTGTGTGTCAGTGTGTGTGTCTGTGTGTGAGAGTGTGTGTGTGTCTGTATGTGTGTGTGTCTGTGTGTGTGTGTGAGTGTGTGTGTCTGTGTGTGTGTGTCTGTGAGTGTGTGTGTGTCTGTGTGTGAGTGTGTGTGTGTCTGTGTGTGTGTCTGTGTGTGTGTGTCTGTGTGTGTGAGTGTGTGTGTCTGTGTGTGTCTTTGTGTGTGTGAGTGTGTGTCTGTGTGTGAGTGTGTGTGTGTGTCTGTCTGTCTGTGTGTGTGATTGTGTGTGTCTGCGTGTGTGTGTGTCTGTGTGTGCGTGAGTGTGTGAGTGCGTGTGTGTGTGTCTGTGTGTGTGAGTGTGTGTGCGTGTGTGTCTGTGTCTGTGTGTGTGAGTGTGTGTGCCTGTGTCTGTGAGTGTGTGTGTGTGTGTCTGTGAGTGTGTCTGTGTGTGTCTCTGTGTGTGTGTGAGGGTGTGTGTCTGTGTATGTGTGAGTGTATGTCTGTGTCTGTGGTATTCTGTGTGTTTTTGTGAGTGTGTGTGTCTGTGTGTGTGAGTGTGTGTGTGAGTGTGTGTGTCTGAGTGTGTGAGTGTTTGTGTCTGTGTGTTTGTGTGAGTGTGTGTCTGTGTGTGTGAGTGTGTGTGTCTGTGTGTGTGAGTGTGTGTGTGTCTTTGTGTGTGTCTCTGTGTGTGTCAGTGTGTGTGTCTGTGTGTGTGTGAGTGTGTGTCTGTATGTGTGTGTGTTTCTGTGTGTGTGTCTGTGTGTGTGTGTGAGTGTGTGTGTCTGTGTGTGTGTTCGTGTCTGTGTGTGTGTGTGTGTGAGTGTGTATGTGTGTGTGAGTGAGTGTGTGTTTCTGTGTGTGTGTGAGTGTGTGTCTGTGTGTGTGAGTGTCTATGTGTGTGAGTGTGTGTGTGTGAGTGTGTGTGTGTGTGTTTATTTGTGACTGTGTGTGTTGGTGGGTGTGTGAGTGAGTGTGTGTTTCTGTGTGTGTGTGAGTGTGTGTGTCTGTGTGTGTGAGTGTCTATGTGTGTGAGTGTGTGTGTGTGAGTGTGTGTGTGTGTTTATTTGTGACTGTGTGTGTTTGTGGGTGTGTGAGTGAGTGTGTGTGTCTCTGTTTATGAGTGTCTGTCTGTCTGTGTGTGAGTGTGTGTGTCTGTGTGTGTGTGAGTGTGTGTGTTTCTGAGTGTGTGTGTGTGTGTTTGTGTGTGTATGAGTGTGTGTGTCCTTGTGTGTGTGAGTGTGTGTGTGAGTGTGTGTGTCTGTGTGTGTGAGTGTGTGTGTGTCTTTCTGTGTGTGTCTCTGTGTGTGTCAGTGTGTGTGTCTGTGTGTGTGAGTGTTTGTGTCCGTATGTGTGTGTGTCTGTGTGTGTGAGTGTGTGTGTCTGTGTGTGTGTTCGTGTCTGTGTGTGTGTGAGTGTGTCTGTGTGTGTGAGTGAGTGTGTGTTTCTGTGTGTGTGAGTGTGTGTGTGTCTCTGTGTGTGAGTGTCTATGTGTGTGAGTGTGTGTGTGTGTGAGTGGGTTTGTGTGTGTGTTTATTTGTGACTGTGTGTGTTTGTGGGTGTGTGAGTGAGTGTGTGTGTCTCTGTTTCTGAGTGTGTGTCTGTGTGTGTGTGAGTGTGTGTGTCTGTGTGTGTGAGTGTGTGTGTTTGTGAGTGTGCGTGTGTGTGTTTGTGTGTGTTGGTGTCTGTGTGTGTGTCTGTGTGTGTGTTGGTGTGTGTGTCTGTGTGTGCTTGTGTCTGTGTGTGAGAGTGTGTGCGTGTCTCTGTGTGCGTGTGTGTGTCTTTGTGTGTGAGTGTGTGTGTCTGTGTGTGTGTGTGTCTGTGTGTGCGAATGTGTGTGTGAGTGTGTGTGTCTTTGTGTGTGTGTCTGTGTGTGTCTGTGTGTGAGATTGTGTGTGTTTGTGTGTGTGAGTGTTTGTGTGTGTGTCTGTGTGTGTGAGTGTGTGTGCCTGTGTCTGTGTGTGTGTGTGTCTGTGTGTGTGTGCGTGTCTGTGTGTGTGTGCGTCTGTGTGTGTGTGTGTGTCTGTGTGTGCGTGAGTGTGTGAGTGCGTGTGTGTGTGTCTGTGTGTGTGAGTGTGTGTGCGTGTGTGTCTGTGTCTGTGTGTGTGAGTGTGTGTGCCTGTGAGTGTGTCTGTGAGTGTGTCTGTGTGTGTGTCTGTGTGTGTGTGTGTGTGAGTGTGTGTGTCTGTGTCTGTGGTATTCTGTGTGTTTTTGTGAGTGTGTCTGTCTGTGTGTGTGAGTGTGTGTGTGTGAGTGTGTGTGTGTCTGTGTTTGTGAGTGTTTGTGTCTGCGTGTGAGTGTGTGTGTGTGTCTATATGTATGTGTGTCTGTTTGTGTGTGTGTGTGTGTGTCTGTGTCCGTATCTGTGTGTGAGTGTGTGTGACAGTGTGTGTGTGTGTCTCTGCGTGTGTGAATGTGTGTGTCTGTGTCTATGTGCTTGTGTCTGTGTGTGTGTCTGTGTGTGTGTGTGAGTGTGTGTCTGTGTCTGAGTGAGTGTCTGTGTGAGTGTGTGTGTCTGTGTCTGTGTGTGTGTGTGTCTGTGTGTGTGAGTGTGTGTGAGTCTGTGTCTGTGTCTGTGTGTGAGTGTATGTCTGTCTAAGTGTGTTTGTGTGTGTGTCTGTGTGTGTCTGTGAGTGTGTGTGTCTGTGTCTGTGTGTGTGTCAGTGTAAGTGTGTGTGTGTCTGTGTGTGTGTGAGTGTGTGTGTGTGTGTCTGTGTGTGTGAGTGTGTGTGCGTGTGTGTCTGTGTCTGTGTGTGTGAGTGTGTGTGCCTGTGTCTGTGAGTGTGTGTGTGTGTGTCTGTGAGTGTGTCTGTGTGTGTCTGTGTGTGTGTGTGAGGGTGTGTGTCTGTGTATGTGTGAGTGTATGTCTGTGTCTGTGGTATTCTGTGTGTTTTGTGAGTGTGTGTGTCTGTGTGTGTGAGTGTGTGTGTGAGTGTGTGTGTCTGAGTGTGTGAGTGTTTGTGTCTGTGTGTTTGTGTGAGTGTGTGTCTGTGTGTGTGAGTGTGTGCTTGTCTGCGTGTGTGAGTGTGTGTGTTAGTGTGTGTATGAGTGTGTGGGTCCTTGTGTGTGTGAGTGTGTGTGTCTGTGTGTGTGAGTGTGTGTGTGTCTTTGTGTGTGTGTCTCTGTGTGTGTCAGTGTGTGTGTCTGTGTGTGTGTGAGTGTGTGTGTCTGTATGTGTGTGTGTTTCTGTGTGTGTGTCTGTGTGTGTGTGTGAGTGTGTGTGTCTGTGTGTGTGTTCGTGTCTGTGTGTGTGTGTGAGTGTGTATGTGTGTGTGAGTGAGTGTGTGTTTCTGTGTGTGTGTGAGTGTGTGTCTGTGTGTGAGTGTCTATGTGTGTGAGTGTGTGTGTGTGAGTGTGTGTGTGTGTTTATTTGTGACTGTGTGTGTTTGTGGGTGTGTGAGTGAGTGTGTGTGTCTCTGTTTCTGAGTGTGTGTCTGTCTGTGTGTGTGAGTGTGTGTGTCTGTGTGTGTGAGTGTGTGTGTTTGTGAGTGTGCGTGTGTGTGTTTGTGTGTGTTGGTGTCTGTGTGTGTGTGTGTCTGTGTGTGTGTTGGTGTGTGTGTCTGTGTGTGCTTGTGTCTGTGTGTGAGAGTGTGTGCGTGTCTCTGTGTGCGTGTGTGTGTCTTTGTGTGTGAGTGTGTGTGTCTGTGTGTGTGTCTGTGTGTGCGAATGTGTGTGTGAGTGTGTGTGTCTTTGTGTGTGTGTCTGTGAGTGTGTGTCTGTGTGTGAGATTGTGTGTGTTTGTGTGTGTGAGTGTTTGTGTGTGTGTCTGTGTGTGTGAGTGTGTGTGCCTGTGTCTGTGTGTGTGTGTGTCTGTGTGTGTGTGCGTCTGTGTGTGTGTGTGTGTGTCTGTGTGTGCGTGAGTGTGTGAGTGCGTGTGTGTGTGTCTGTGTGTGTGAGTGTGTGTGCGTGTGTGTCTGTGTCTGTGTGTGTGAGTGTGTGTGCCTGTGAGTGTGTCTGTGAGTGTGTCTGTGTGTGTGTCTGTGTGTGTGTGTGAGAGAGTGTGTGTGTCTGTGTCTGTGGTATTCTGTGTGTTTTTGTGAGTGTGTCTGTCTGTGTGTGTGAGTGTGTGTGTGTGAGTGTGTGTGTGTCTGTGTTTGTGAGTGTTTGTGTCTGCGTGTGAGTGTGTGTGTGTGTCTGTATGTATGTGTGTCTGTTTGTGTGTGTGTGTGTGTGTCTGTGTCCGTATCTGTGTGTGAGTGTGTGTGACAGTGTGTGTGTGTCTCTGCGTGTGTGAATGTGTGTGTCTGTGTCTATGTGCTTGTGTCTGTGTGTGTGTCTGTGTGTGTGTGTGAGTGTGTGTCTGTGTCTGAGTGAGTGTCTGTGTGAGTGTGTGTGTCTGTGTCTGTGTCTGTGTGTGAGTGTATGTCTGTCTAAGTGTGTTTGTGTGTGTGTCTGTGTGTGTCTGTGAGTGTGTGTGTCTGTGTCTGTGTGTGTGTCAGTGTAAGTGTGTGTGTGTGTCTGTGTGTGCGTGAGTGTGTGAGTGCGTGTGTGTGTGTCTGTGTGTGTGAGTGTGTGTGCGTGTGTGTCTGTGTCTGTGTGTGTGAGTGTGTGTGCCTGTGTCTGTGAGTGTGTGTGTGTGTGTGTCTGTGAGTGTGTCTGCGTGTGTCTCTGTGTGTGTGTGTGAGGGTGTGTGTCTGTGTATGTGTGAGTGTATGTCTGTGTCTGTGGTATTCTGTGTGTTTTTGTGAGTGTGTGTGAGTGTGTGTGTGAGTGTGTGTGTCTGAGTGTGTGAGTGTTTGTGTCTGTGTGTTTGTGTGAGTGTGTGTCTGTGTGTGTGAGTGTGTGCTTGTCTGCGTGTGTGAGTGTGTGTGTTAGTGTGTGTATGAGTGTGTGTGTCCTTGTGTGTGTGAGTGTGTGTGTGTGTCTGTGTGTGTGAGTGTGTGTGTGTCTTTGTGTGTGTGTCTCTGTGTGTGTCAGTGTGTGTGTCTGTGTGTGTGTGAGTGTGTGTGTCTGTATGTGTGTGTGTTTCTGTGTGTGTGTATGTGTGTGTGTGTGAGTGTGTGTGTCTGTGTGTGTGTTCGTGTCTGTGTGTGTGTGTGAGTGTGTATGTGTGTGTGAGTGAGTGTGTTTTTCTGTGTGTGTGTGAGTGTGTGTCTGTGTGTGAGTGTCTATGTGTGTGAGTGTGTGTGTGTGAGTGTGTGTGTGTGTTTATTTGTGACTGTGTGTGTTTGTGGGTGTGTGAGTGAGTGTGTGTGTCTCTGTTTATGAGTGTGTGTCTGTCTGTGTGTGAGTGTGTGTGTCTGTGTGTGTGAGTGTGTGTGTTTCTGAGTGTGTGTGTGTGTGTTTGTGTGTGTGTATGAGTGTTTGTGTCCTTGTGTGTGTGAGTGTGTGTGTGAGTGTGTGTGTCTGTGTGTGTGAGTGTGTGTGTGTCTTTGTGTGTGTGTCTCTGTGTGTGTCAGTGTGTGTGTCTGTGTGTGTGAGTGTGTGTGTCCGTATGTGTGTGTGTGTCTGTGTGTGTGAGTGTGTGTGTCTGTGTGTGTGTTCGTGTCTGTGTGTGTGTGAGTGTGTCTGTGTGTGTGAGTGAGTGTGTGTTTCTGTGTGTGTGAGTGTGTGTGTGTCTGTGTGTGTGAGTGTCTATGTGTGTGAGTGTGTGTGTGTGAGTGGGTTTGTGTGTGTGTTTATTTGTGACTGTGTGTGTTTGTGGGTGTGTGAGTGAGTGTGTGTGTCTCTGTTTCTGAGTGTGTGTCTGTCTGTGTGTGTGAGTGTGTGTGTCTGTGTGTGTGAGTGTGTGTGTTTGTGAGTGTGCGTGTGTGTGTTTGTGTGTGTTGGTGTCTGTGTGTGTGTGTGTCTGTGTGTGTGTTGGTGTGTGTGTCTGTGTGTGCTTGTGTCTGTGTGTGAGAGTGTGTGCGTGTCTCTGTGTGCGTGTGTGTGTCTTTGTGTGTGAGTGTGTGTGTCTGTGTGTGTGTGTCTGTGTGTGCGAATGTGTGTGTGAGTGTGTGTGTCTTTGTGTGTGTGTCTGTGAGTGTGTGTCTGTGTGTGAGATTGTGTGTGTTTGTGTGTGTGAGTGTTTGTGTGTGTGTCTGTGTGTGTGCGTCTGTGTGTGTGTGTGTGTGTGTGTCTGTGTGTGCGTGAGTGTGTGAGTGCGTGTGTTTGTGTCTGTTTGTGTGAGTGTGTGTGCGTGTGTGTCTGTGTCTGTGTGTGTGAGTGTGTGTGCCTGTGAGTGTGTCTGTGAGTGTGTCTGTGTGTGTGTCTGTGTGTGTGTGTGAGTGTGTGTGTCTGTGTCTGTGGTATTCTGTGTGTTTTTGTGAGTGTGTCTGTCTGTGTGTGTGTGTGTGTGTGTGTGAGTGTGTGTGTGTCTGTGAGTGTGAGTGTTTGTGTCTGCGTGTGAGTGTGTGTGTGTCTGTATGTATGTGTGTCTGTTTGTGTGTGAGTGTGTGTGTCTGTGTCCGTATCTGTGTGTGAGTGTGTGTGACAGTGTGTGTGTGTCTCTGTGTGTGTGAATGTGTGTGTCTGTGTCTATGTGCTTGTGTCTGTGTGTGTGTCTGTGTGTGTGTGTGAGTGTGTGTCTGTGTCTGAGTGAGTGTCTGTGTGAGTGTGTGTGTCTGTGTCTGTGTGTGTGTGTGTCTGTGTGTGTGTGAGTGTGTGTGAGTCTGTGTCTGTGTCTGTGTGTGAGTGTATGTCTGTCTAAGTGTGTTTGTGTGTGTGTCTGTGTGTGTCTGTGAGTGTGTGTGTCTGTGTCTGTGTGTGTGTCAGTGTAAGTGTGTATGTGTGTCTGTGTGTGTCTGTGAGTGTGTGTGTCTGTGTCTGTGTGTGTGTGAATGTGTGTAAGTCTGTGTCTGTGTGTTTGTGTCTGTGTCTGAGTGTAGGTCTGTGTAAGTGTGTTTGTGTGTGTGTGTCTGTGTGTGCCTGTGAGTGTGTGTTTCTGTGTGTGTGTTTGTGTGTGTGTCTGTTTGTGTGTGAGTGTGTGTGTCTGTGTCTGTGTGTGTGTGAGTGTGTGTCTCTGTGTGTGTGTCTGAGTCTGTGCGTGTGTGTGTCCGTGTGAGTGTGTGTGTCTCTGTGTGTGAGTGTGTGCGTATGTGTGTGTGTGTAAGTGTGTGTGTGTCTGTGTGAGTGTGTGTGTCTGTGTATGTGTGTCTGTGTGTATGTGTTTATGTGCGTGTGTGTGTGTGTGTCAGTGTAAGTGTGTCTCTGTGTGTGTGTGTCTGAGTCTGTGCGTGTGTGTGTCCGTGTGAGTGTGTGTGTCTCTGTGTGTGAGTGTGTGTGTATGTGTGTGTGTGAGTGTGTGTGTGTGTGTGCGTGTGTGTGTGTTACTGTGTGAGTGTGTGTGTCCGTGTGAGTGTGTGTGTCTCTGTGTGTGAGTGTGTGTGTATGTGTGTGTGTGAGTGTGTGTGTAAGTGTGTGTGTGTGTGCGTGTGTGTGTGTGACTGTGTGAGTGTGTGTGTCTGTGTCTGTGTGTGTGTCTCTGTGTGTGAGTGTGTGTGTCTGTGAATGTGTGTGTATGTGTCTGTGTGTGAGTGTGTCTGTGTGTGTCTCTGAGTGTGTGTGTGTGTCTCTGTGTGTGTGTCTGTGTAAGTGTGTGTCTGCGTTTGTCTATGTGTGTCGGTGAGTGTGTCTGTCTGTGTCTGTGTGTGTCTGTGTCTGTGTGTGTGTGTCTGTGTGTGTGAGTGTGTTTTTCAGTGTCTGTGTGTTTGTGTCTGTGTGTGAGTGTGTCAGTGTAAGTGTGTGTGTCTGTGTAAGTGTGTGTGTGCGTTTGTCTGTGGGTGTCTGTGAGTGTGTGTGTCTGTGTGTGTGAGTGTGTGTGTGTGTGAGTGTGTGTGTCTGTGTCTGTGAGTGTGTCTGTGTGAGTGTTTGTGTCTGTGTCTGTGTGTGTGAGTGTGTGTGTCTGTCTGTGTGTCTCTGTGTGTGTGATTGTGTGTGTCTGTGTGTATGTCTGTGTCTGAGTGTTACTGTGCGAGTGTGCGTGTCTGTGTCTGTGTCTGTGTGTGTGTCTGTGTGTGTCTGTGAGTGTGTGTGTCTGTGTCTGTGTGTGTCAGTGTAACTGTGAGTGTGAGTGTTTGTGTGTGCGTGTCTGTGCGAGTGTGTGTGTCTGTGTCTGTGTGTGTGTCAGTTTAAGTGTGTGTGTGTCTGTGTGTGAGTGTGTGTGTGTGTGTCTGTGTGTGAGTGTGTGTGTCTGTGTGTTTGTGTGAGTGTGTGTCTGTGTGTGTGAGTGTGTGTGTGAGTGTGTGTGTGAGTGTGTGTGTTAGTGTGTGTGTATGAGTGTGTGTGTCCTTGTGTGTGTGTGTGTGTGTGTCTGTGTGTGTGAGTGTGTGTGTGTGTGTCTGTGTGTGTGAGTGTGTGTGTGTGTCTGTGTGTGTGTGTGAGGGTGTGTGTCTGTGTATGTGTGAGTGTATGTCTGTGTCTGTGGTATTCTGTGTGTTTTGTGAGTGTGTGTGTCTGTGTGTGTGAGTGTGTGTGTGAGTGTGTGTGTCTGAGTGTGTGAGTGTTTGTGTCTGTGTGTTTGTGTGAGTGTGTGTCTGTGTGTGTGAGTGTGTGCTTGTCTGCGTGTGTGAGTGTGTGTGTTAGTGTGTGTATGAGTGTGTGGGTCCTTGTGTGTGTGAGTGTGTGTGTCTTTGTGTGTGAGTGTGTGTGTGTCTTTGTGTGTGTGTCTCTGTGTGTGTCAGTGTGTGTGTCTGTGTGTGTGTGAGTGTGTGTGTCTGTATGTGTGTGTGTTTGTGTGTGTGTGTCTGTGTGTGTGTGTGAGTGTGTGTGTCTGTGTGTGTGTTCGTGTCTGTGTGTGTGTGTGAGTGTGTATGTGTGTGTGAGTGAGTGTGTGTTTCTGTGTGTGTGTGAGTGTGTGTCTGTGTGTGAGTGTCTATGTGTGTGAGTGTGTGTGTGTGAGTGTGTGTGTGTGTTTATTTGTGACTGTGTGTGTTTGTGGGTGTGTGAGTGAGTGTGTGTGTCTCTGTTTCTGAGTGTGTGTCTGTCTGTGTGTGTGAGTGTGTGTGTCTGTGTGTGTGAGTGTGTGTGTTTGTGAGTGTGCGTGTGTGTGTTTGTGTGTGTTGGTGTCTGTGTGTGTGTGTGTCTGTGTGTGTGTTGGTGTGTGTGTCTGTGTGTGCTTGTGTCTGTGTGTGAGAGTGTGTGCGTGTCTTTGTGTGTGAGTGTGTGTGTCTGTGTGTGTGTCTGTGTGTGCGAATGTGTGTGTGAGTGTGTGTGTCTTTGTGTGTGTGTCTGTGAGTGTGTGTCTGTGTGTGAGATTGTGTGTGTTTGTGTGTGTGAGTGTTTGTGTGTGTGTCTGTGTGTGTGAGTGTGTGTGCCTGTGTCTGTGTGTGTGTGTGTGTCTGTGTGTGTGTGCGTCTGTGTGTGTGTGTGTGTGTCTGTGTGTGCGTGAGTGTGTGAGTGCGTGTGTGTGTGTCTGTGTGTGTGAGTGTGTGTGCGTGTGTGTCTGTGTCTGTGTGTGTGAGTGTGTGTGCCTGTGAGTGTGTCTGTGAGTGTGTCTGTGTGTGTGTCTGTGTGTGTGTGTGAGAGAGTGTGTGTGTCTGTGTCTGTGGTATTCTGTGTGTTTTTGTGAGTGTGTCTGTCTGTGTGTGTGAGTGTGTGTGTGTGAGTGTGTGTGTGTCTGTGTTTGTGAGTGTTTGTGTCTGCGTGTGAGTGTGTGTGTGTGTCTGTATGTATGTGTGTCTGTTTGTGTGTGTGTGTGTCTGTGTCCGTATCTGTGTGTGAGTGTGTGTGACAGTGTGTGTGTGTCTCTGCGTGTGTGAATGTGTGTGTCTGTGTCTATGTGCTTGTGTCTGTGTGTGTGTCTGTGTGTGTGTGCGAGTGTGTGTCTGTGTCTGAGTGAGTGTCTGTGTGAGTGTGTGTGTCTGTGTCTGTGTCTGTGTGTGAGTGTATGTCTGTCTAAGTGTGTTTGTGTGTGTGTCTGTGTGTGTCTGTGAGTGTGTGTGTCTGTGTCTGTGTGTGTGTCAGTGTAAGTGTGTGTGTGTGTCTGTGTGTGCGTGAGTGTGTGAGTGCGTGTGTGTGTGTCTGTGTGTGTGAGTGTGTGTGCGTGTGTGTCTGTGTCTGTGTGTGTGAGTGTGTGTGCCTGTGTCTGTGAGTGTGTGTGTGTGTGTGTCTGTGAGTGTGTCTGCGTGTGTCTCTGTGTGTGTGTGAGGGTGTGTGTCTGTGTATGTGTGAGTGTATGTCTGTGTCTGTGGTATTCTGTGTGTTTTTGTGAGTGTGTGTGTCTGTGTGTGTGAGTGTGTGTGTGAGTGTGTGTGTCTGAGTGTGTGAGTGTTTGTGTCTGTGTGTTTGTGTGAGTGTGTGTCTGTGTGTGTGAGTGTGTGCTTGTCTGCGTGTGTGAGTGTGTGTGTTAGTGTGTGTATGAGTGTGTGTGTCCTTGTGTGTGTGAGTGTGTGTGTGTGTCTGTGTGTGTGAGTGTGTGTGTGTCTTTGTGTGTGTGTCTCTGTGTGTGTCAGTGTGTGTGTCTGTGTGTGTGTGAGTGTGTGTGTCTGTATGTGTGTGTGTTTCTGTGTGTGTGTCTGTGTGTGTGTGTGAGTGTGTGTGTCTGTGTGTGTGAGTGTGTGTGTGTGTCTGTGTGTGTGAGTGTGTGTGTGTCTTTGTGTGTGTGTCTCTGTGTGTGTCAGTGTGTGTGTCTGTGTGTGTGTGAGTGTGTGTGTCTGTATGTGTGTGTGTTTCTGTGTGTGTGTATGTGTGTGTGTGTGAGTGTGTGTGTCTGTGTGTGTGTTCGTGTCTGTGTGTGTGTGTGAGTGTGTATGTGTGTGTGAGTGAGTGTGTTTTTCTGTGTGTGTGTGAGTGTGTGTCTGTGTGTGAGTGTCTATGTGTGTGAGTGTGTGTGTGTGAGTGTGTGTGTGTGTTTATTTGTGACTGTGTGTGTTTGTGGGTGTGTGAGTGAGTGTGTGTGTCTCTGTTTATGAGTGTGTGTCTGTCTGTGTGTGAGTGTGTGTGTCTGTGTGTGTGAGTGTGTGTGCGTGTGTGTCTGTGTCTGTGTGTGTGAGTGTGTGTGCCTGTGTCTGTGAGTGTGTGTGTGTGTGTGTCTGTGAGTGTGTCTGCGTGTGTCTCTGTGTGTGTGTGTGAGGGTGTGTGTCTGTGTATGTGTGAGTGTATGTCTGTGTCTGTGGTATTCTGTGTGTTTTTGTGAGTGTGTGTGAGTGTGTGTGTGAGTGTGTGTGTCTGAGTGTGTGAGTGTTTGTGTCTGTGTGTTTGTGTGAGTGTGTGTCTGTGTGTGTGAGTGTGTGCTTGTCTGCGTGTGTGAGTGTGTGTGTTAGTGTGTGTATGAGTGTGTGTGTCCTTGTGTGTGTGAGTGTGTGTGTGTGTCTGTGTGTGTGAGTGTGTGTGTGTCTTTGTGTGTGTGTCTCTGTGTGTGTCAGTGTGTGTGTCTGTGTGTGTGTGAGTGTGTGTGTCTGTATGTGTGTGTGTTTCTGTGTGTGTGTATGTGTGTGTGTGTGAGTGTGTGTGTCTGTGTGTGTGTTCGTGTCTGTGTGTGTGTGTGAGTGTGTATGTGTGTGTGAGTGAGTGTGTTTTTCTGTGTGTGTGTGAGTGTGTGTCTGTGTGTGAGTGTCTATGTGTGTGAGTGTGTGTGTGTGAGTGTGTGTGTGTGTTTATTTGTGACTGTGTGTGTTTGTGGGTGTGTGAGTGAGTGTGTGTGTCTCTGTTTATGAGTGTGTGTCTGTCTGTGTGTGAGTGTGTGTGTCTGTGTGTGTGAGTGTGTGTGTTTCTGAGTGTGTGTGTGTGTGTTTGTGTGTGTGTATGAGTGTTTGTGTCCTTGTGTGTGTGAGTGTGTGTGTGAGTGTGTGTGTCTGTGTGTGTGAGTGTGTGTGTGTCTTTGTGTGTGTGTCTCTGTGTGTGTCAGTGTGTGTGTCTGTGTGTGTGAGTGTGTGTGTCCGTATGTGTGTGTGTGTCTGTGTGTGTGAGTGTGTGTGTCTGTGTGTGTGTTCGTGTCTGTGTGTGTGTGAGTGTGTCTGTGTGTGTGAGTGAGTGTGTGTTTCTGTGTGTGTGAGTGTGTGTGTGTCTGTGTGTGTGAGTGTCTATGTGTGTGAGTGTGTGTGTGTGAGTGGGTTTGTGTGTGTGTTTATTTGTGACTGTGTGTGTTTGTGGGTGTGTGAGTGAGTGTGTGTGTCTCTGTTTCTGAGTGTGTGTCTGTCTGTGTGTGTGAGTGTGTGTGTCTGTGTGTGTGAGTGTGTGTGTTTGTGAGTGTGCGTGTGTGTGTTTGTGTGTGTTGGTGTCTGTGTGTGTGTGTGTCTGTGTGTGTGTTGGTGTGTGTGTCTGTGTGTGCTTGTGTCTGTGTGTGAGAGTGTGTGCGTGTCTCTGTGTGCGTGTGTGTGTCTTTGTGTGTGAGTGTGTGTGTCCGTATGTGTGTGTGTGTCTGTGTGTGTGAGTGTGTGTGTGAGTGTGTGTGTCTGTGTGTGTGAGTGTGTGTGTGTCTTTGTGTGTGTGTCTCTGTGTGTGTCAGTGTGTGTGTCTGTGTGTGTGAGTGTGTGTGTCCGTATGTGTGTGTGTGTCTGTGTGTGTGAGTGTGTGTGTCTGTGTGTGTGTTCGTGTCTGTGTGTGTGTGAGTGTGTCTGTGTGTGTGAGTGAGTGTGTGTTTCTGTGTGTGTGAGTGTGTGTGTGTCTGTGTGTGTGAGTGTCTATGTGTGTGAGTGTGTGTGTGTGAGTGGGTTTGTGTGTGTGTTTATTTGTGACTGTGTGTGTTTGTGGGTGTGTGAGTGAGTGTGTGTGTCTCTGTTTCTGAGTGTGTGTCTGTCTGTGTGTGTGAGTGTGTGTGTCTGTGTGTGTGAGTGTGTGTGTTTGTGAGTGTGCGTGTGTGTGTTTGTGTGTGTTGGTGTCTGTGTGTGTGTGTGTCTGTGTGTGTGTTGGTGTGTGTGTCTGTGTGTGCTTGTGTCTGTGTGTGAGAGTGTGTGCGTGTCTCTGTGTGCGTGTGTGTGTCTTTGTGTGTGAGTGTGTGTGTCTGTGTGTGTGTGTCTGTGTGTGCGAATGTGTGTGTGAGTGTGTGTGTCTTTGTGTGTGTGTCTGTGAGTGTGTGTCTGTGTGTGAGATTGTGTGTGTTTGTGTGTGTGAGTGTTTGTGTGTGTGTCTGTGTGTGTGAGTGTGTGTGCCTGTGTCTGTGTGTGTGTGTGTCTGTGTGTGTGTGCGTCTGTGTGTGTGTGTGTGTGTCTGTGTGTGCGTGAGTGTGTGAGTGCGTGTGTGTGTGTCTGTTTGTGTGAGTGTGTGTGCGTGTGTGTCTGTGTCTGTGTGTGTGAGTGTGTGTGCCTGTGAGTGTGTCTGTGAGTGTGTCTGTGTGTGTGTCTGTGTGTGTGTGTGAGTGTGTGTGTCTGTGTCTGTGGTATTCTGTGTGTTTTTGTGAGTGTGTCTGTCTGTGTGTGTGTGTGTGTGTGTGAGTGTGTGTGTGTCTGTGAGTGTGAGTGTTTGTGTCTGCGTGTGAGTGTGTGTGTGTCTGTATGTATGTGTGTCTGTTTGTGTGTGAGTGTGTGTGTCTGTGTCCGTATCTGTGTGTGAGTGTGTGTGACAGTGTGTGTGTGTCTCTGTGTGTGTGAATGTGTGTGTCTGTGTCTATGTGCTTGTGTCTGTGTGTGTGTCTGTGTGTGTGTGTGTGTGTGTCTGTGTGTGTGAGTGAGTGTGTGTTTCTGTGTGTGTGAGTGTGTGTGTGTCTGTGTGTGTGAGTGTCTATGTGTGTGAGTGTGTGTGTGTGAGTGGGTTTGTGTGTGTGTTTATTTGTGACTGTGTGTGTTTGTGGGTGTGTGAGTGAGTGTGTGTGTCTCTGTTTCTGAGTGTGTGTCTGTCTGTGTGTGTGAGTGTGTGTGTCTGTGTGTGTGAGTGTGTGTGTTTGTGAGTGTGCGTGTGTGTGTTTGTGTGTGTTGGTGTCTGTGTGTGTGTGTGTCTGTGTGTGTGTTGGTGTGTGTGTCTGTGTGTGCTTGTGTCTGTGTGTGAGAGTGTGTGCGTGTCTCTGTGTGCGTGTGTGTGTCTTTGTGTGTGAGTGTGTGTGTCTGTGTGTGTGTGTCTGTGTGTGCGAATGTGTGTGTGAGTGTGTGTGTCTTTGTGTGTGTGTCTGTGAGTGTGTGTCTGTGTGTGAGATTGTGTGTGTTTGTGTGTGTGAGTGTTTGTGTGTGTGTCTGTGTGTGTGAGTGTGTGTGCCTGTGTCTGTGTGTGTGTGTGTCTGTGTGTGTGCGTCTGTGTGTGTGTGTGTGTGTCTGTGTGTGCGTGAGTGTGTGAGTGCGTGTGTTTGTGTCTGTTTGTGTGAGTGTGTGTGCGTGTGTGTCTGTGTCTGTGTGTGTGAGTGTGTGTGCCTGTGAGTGTGTCTGTGAGTGTGTCTGTGTGTGTGTCTGTGTGTGTGTGTGAGTGTGTGTGTCTGTGTCTGTGGTATTCTGTGTGTTTTTGTGAGTGTGTCTGTCTGTGTGTGTGAGTGTGTGTGTGTGAGTGTGTGTGTGTCTGTGAGTGTGAGTTTTTGTGTCTGCGTGTGAGTGTGTGTGTGTCTGTATGTATGTGTGTCTGTTTGTGTGTGAGTGTGTGTGTCTGTGTCCGTATCTGTGTGTGAGTGTGTGTGACAGTGTGTGTGTGTCTCTGTGTGTGTGAATGTGTGTGTCTGTGTCTATGTGCTTGTGTCTGTGTGTGTGTCTGTGTGTGTGTGTGAGTGTGTGTCTGTGTCTGAGTGAGTGTCTGTGTGAGTGTGTGTGTCTGTGTCTGTGTGTGTGTGTGTCTGTGTGTGTGTGAGTGTGTGTGAGTCTGTGTCTGTGTCTGTGTGTGAGTGTATGTCTGTCTAAGTGTGTTTGTGTGTGTGTCTGTGTGTGTCTGTGAGTGTGTGTGTCTGTGTCTGTGTGTGTGTCAGTGTAAGTGTGTATGTGTGTCTGTGTGTGTCTGTGAGTGTGTGTGTCTGTGTCTGTGTGTGTGTGAATGTGTGTAAGTCTGTGTCTGTGTGTTTGTGTCTGTGTCTGAGTGTAGGTCTGTGTAAGTGTGTTTGTGTGTGTGTGTCTGTGTGTGCCTGTGAGTGTGTGTTTCTGTGTGTGTGTTTGTGTGTGTGTCTGTTTGTGTGTGAGTGTGTGTGTCTGTGTCTGTGTGTGTGTGAGTGTGTGTCTCTGTGTGTGTGTCTGAGTCTGTGCGTGTGTGTGTCCGTGTGAGTGTGTGTGTCTCTGTGTGTGAGTGTGTGCGTATGTGTGTGTGTGTAAGTGTGTGTGTGTCTGTGTGAGTGTGTGTGTCTGTGTATGTGTGTCTGTGTGTATGTGTTTATGTGCGTGTGTGTGTGTGTGTCAGTGTAAGTGTGTCTCTGTGTGTGTGTGTCTGAGTCTGTGCGTGTGTGTGTCCGTGTGAGTGTGTGTGTCTCTGTGTGTGAGTGTGTGTGTATGTGTGTGTGTGAGTGTGTGTGTGTGTGTGCGTGTGTGTGTGTTACTGTGTGAGTGTGTGTGTCCGTGTGAGTGTGTGTGTCTCTGTGTGTGAGTGTGTGTGTATGTGTGTGTGTGAGTGTGTGTGTAAGTGTGTGTGTGTGTGCGTGTGTGTGTGTGACTGTGTGAGTGTGTGTGTCTGTGTCTGTGTGTGTGTCTCTGTGTGTGAGTGTGTGTGTCTGTGAATGTGTGTGTATGTGTCTGTGTGTGAGTGTGTCTGTGTGTGTCTCTGAGTGTGTGTGTGTGTCTCTGTGTGTGTGTCTGTGTAAGTGTGTGTCTGCGTTTGTCTATGTGTGTCGGTGAGTGTGTCTGTCTGTGTCTGTGTGTGTCTGTGTCTGTGTGTGTGTGTCTGTGTGTGTGAGTGTGTTTTTCAGTGTCTGTGTGTTTGTGTCTGTGTGTGAGTGTGTCAGTGTAAGTGTGTGTGTCTGTGTAAGTGTGTGTGTGCGTTTGTCTGTGGGTGTCTGTGAGTGTGTGTGTCTGTGTGTGTGAGTGTGTGTGTGTGTGAGTGTGTGTGTCTGTGTCTGTGAGTGTGTCTGTGTGAGTGTTTGTGTCTGTGTCTGTGTGTGTGAGTGTGTGTGTCTGTCTGTGTGTCTCTGTGTGTGTGATTGTGTGTGTCTGTGTGTATGTCTGTGTCTGAGTGTTACTGTGCGAGTGTGCGTGTCTGTGTCTGTGTCTGTGTGTGTGTCTGTGTGTGTCTGTGAGTGTGTGTGTCTGTGTCTGTGTGTGTCAGTGTAACTGTGAGTGTGAGTGTTTGTGTGTGCGTGTCTGTGCGAGTGTGTGTGTCTGTGTCTGTGTGTGTGTCAGTTTAAGTGTGTGTGTGTCTGTGTGTGAGTGTCTGTGTGTGTGTCTGTGTGTGAGTGTGTGTGTCTGTGTGTTTGTGTGAGTGTGTGTCTGTGTGTGTGAGTGTGTGTGTGAGTGTGTGTGTGAGTGTGTGTGTGAGTGTGTGTGTTAGTGTGTGTGTATGAGTGTGTGTGTCCTTGTGTGTGTGAGTGTGTGTGTCTGTGTGTGTGAGTGTGTGTGTGTGTGTCTGTGTGTGTGAGTGTGTGTGTCTGTGGGTGTGAGTGTGTGTGTGTCTTTGTGTGTGTGTCTCTGTGTGTGTCAGTGTGTGTGTCTGTGTGTGTGTGAGTGTGTGTGTGTCTGTATGCGTGTGTGTCTGTGTGTGTGAGTGTGTGTGTCTGTGTGTGTGTGAGTGTGTGTGTGTGTCTGTGTGTGTGTGAGTGTGTGTGTTTGTGTGTGTCTTTGTGTGTGTGTGAGTGTGTGTGTCTGTGTGTGCGAATGTGTGTGTGTGAGTGTGTGTGTGTGTCTTTATGGGTGTGTGAGTGTGTGTGCCTGTGTCTGTGTGTGTGTGTCTGTGAGTGTGTGTGTGTGTGTGTCTGTGAGTGTGTCTGTGTGTGTGTCTGTGTGTGTGTGAGTGTGTGTGTGTCTGTGTGTGTGAGTGTATGCCTGTCTCTGTGGTATTCTGTGTGTGTTTGTGAGTGTGTGTGTCTGTGAGTGTGTGTGTCTGTGTGTGAGAGTGTGTGCGTGTCTCTGTGTGCGTGTGTGTCTTTGTGTGTGTGTCTGTGGTTGTGAGTGTGTGTGTGTCTTTGTGTGTGTGTCTCTGTGTGTGAGTGTGTGTGTCTGTGTGTGTGTGTCTGTGTGTGTGTGAGTGTGTGTGTGTGTCTGTGTGTGTGTGTCTGTGTGTGTGTGAGTGTGTGTGTCTGTGTGTGTCTTTGTGTGTGTGTGAGTGTGTGTGTCTGTGTGTGTCTGTGTGTGCGAATGTGTGTGTGTGAGTGTGTGTGCCTGTGTCTTTATGGGTGTGTGAGTGTGTGTGCCTGTGTCTGTGTGTGTGTCTGTGAGTGTGTGTGTGTGTGTGTGTGTGTGTCTGTGAGTGTGTCTGTGTGTGTGTCTGTGTGTGTGTGTGTGAGTGTGTGTGTGTCTGTGTGTGTGAGTGTATGTCTGTCTCTGTGGTATTCTGTGTGTGTTTGTGAGTGTGTGTGTCTGTGTGTGTGTGTGTCTGTGTGTGTGAGTGTGTGTGTGTGAGTGTGTGTGTCTGTGTGTGAGTGTGTGTGTCTGTGTGAGTGTGTGTCTGTGTGTGAGTGTGTGTGTCTCTGTATGTGTGAGTGTGTGTGTCTGTGTGTGTCTTTGTGTGTGTGTGAGTGTGTGTGTCTGTGTGTGTCTGTGTGTGCGAATGTGTGTGTGTGAGTGTGTGTGTGTGTGTCTTTAAGGGTGTGTGAGTGTGTGTGCCTGTGTCTGTGTGTGTGTCTGTGAGTGTGTGTGTGTGTGTGTGTGTGTGTCTGTGAGTGTGTCTGTGTGTGTGTCTGTGTGTGTGTGTGTGAGTGTGTGTGTGTCTGTGTGTGTGAGTGTATGTCTGTCTCTGTGGTATTCTGTGTGTGTTTGTGAGTGTGTGTGTGTATGAGTGTGTGTGTCCTTGTGTGTGTGTGTCTCTGTGTCTGAGTGTGTGTCTGTCTGTGTGTGAGTGTGTGTGTCTGTGTGTGTGTGAGTGTGTGTGTCTGTGTGTGAGAGTGTGTGCGTGTCTCTGTGTGCGTGTGTGTCTTTGTGTGTGTGTGTGTGAGTGTGTGTGTCTGTCTGTGTGTGTCTGTGTGTGCGAATGTGTGTGTGTGAGTGTCTGAGTCTCTGTGTGTGTGTGAGTGTGTGTGTGAGTGTGTGTGTCTTTGTGGGTGTGTGAGTGTGTGTGCCTGTGTCTGTGTGTGTGTGTCTGTGAGTGTGTGTGTGTGTCTGTGAGTGTGTCTGTGTGTGTGTCTGTGTGTGTGTGAGTGTGTGTCTGTGTGTGTGTGAGTGTATGTCTGTGTCTGTGGTATTCTGTGTGTGTTTGTGAGTGTGTGTGTCTGTGTGTGTGAGTGTGTGTGTGTGTGAGTGTGTGTGTCTGTGTGTGTGAGTGTTTGTGTCTGCGTGTGAGTGTGTGTGTGTCTGTGTGTGAGTGTGTGTGTCTGTGTGTGTGAGTGTGTGTGTCTCTGTGTGTGTGTTAGTGTGTGTGTATGAGTGTGTGTGTCCTTGTGTTTGTGAGTGTGTGTGTCTGTGTGTGTGAGTGTGTGTGTGTCTGTGTGTGTGTGAGTGTGTGTGTCTGTATGTGTGTGTGTTTCTGTGTGTGTGTATGTGTGTGTGTGTGAGTGTGTGTGTCTGTGTGTGTGTTCGTGTCTGTGTGTGTGTGTGAGTGTGTATGTGTGTGTGTGTGTTTCTGTGTGTGTGTGAGTGTGTGTGTCTGTATGTGTGTGTGTTTCTGTGTGTGTGTATGTGTGTGTGTGTGAGTGTGTGTGTCTGTGTGTGTGTTCGTGTCTGTGTGTGTGTGTGAGTGTGTATGTGTGTGTGAGTGAGTGTGTTTTTCTGTGTGTGTGTGAGTGTGTGTCTGTGTGTGAGTGTCTATGTGTGTGAGTGTGTGTGTGTGAGTGTGTGTGTGTGTTTATTTGTGACTGTGTGTGTTTGTGGGTGTGTGAGTGAGTGTGTGTGTCTCTGTTTATGAGTGTGTGTCTGTCTGTGTGTGAGTGTGTGTGTCTGTGTGTGTGAGTGTGTGTGCGTGTGTGTCTGTGTCTGTGTGTGTGAGTGTGTGTGCCTGTGTCTGTGAGTGTGTGTGTGTGTGTGTCTGTGAGTGTGTCTGCGTGTGTCTCTGTGTGTGTGTGTGAGGGTGTGTGTCTGTGTATGTGTGAGTGTATGTCTGTGTCTGTGGTATTCTGTGTGTTTTTGTGAGTGTGTGTGAGTGTGTGTGTGAGTGTGTGTGTCTGAGTGTGTGAGTGTTTGTGTCTGTGTGTTTGTGTGAGTGTGTGTCTGTGTGTGTGAGTGTGTGCTTGTCTGCGTGTGTGAGTGTGTGTGTTAGTGTGTGTATGAGTGTGTGTGTCCTTGTGTGTGTGAGTGTGTGTGTGTGTCTGTGTGTGTGAGTGTGTGTGTGTCTTTGTGTGTGTGTCTCTGTGTGTGTCAGTGTGTGTGTCTGTGTGTGTGTGAGTGTGTGTGTCTGTATGTGTGTGTGTTTCTGTGTGTGTGTATGTGTGTGTGTGTGAGTGTGTGTGTCTGTGTGTGTGTTCGTGTCTGTGTGTGTGTGTGAGTGTGTATGTGTGTGTGAGTGAGTGTGTTTTTCTGTGTGTGTGTGAGTGTGTGTCTGTGTGTGAGTGTCTATGTGTGTGAGTGTGTGTGTGTGAGTGTGTGTGTGTGTTTATTTGTGACTGTGTGTGTTTGTGGGTGTGTGAGTGAGTGTGTGTGTCTCTGTTTATGAGTGTGTGTCTGTCTGTGTGTGAGTGTGTGTGTCTGTGTGTGTGAGTGTGTGTGTTTCTGAGTGTGTGTGTGTGTGTTTGTGTGTGTGTATGAGTGTTTGTGTCCTTGTGTGTGTGAGTGTGTGTGTGAGTGTGTGTGTCTGTGTGTGTGAGTGTGTGTGTGTCTTTGTGTGTGTGTCTCTGTGTGTGTCAGTGTGTGTGTCTGTGTGTGTGAGTGTGTGTGTCCGTATGTGTGTGTGTGTCTGTGTGTGTGAGTGTGTGTGTCTGTGTGTGTGTTCGTGTCTGTGTGTGTGTGAGTGTGTCTGTGTGTGTGAGTGAGTGTGTGTTTCTGTGTGTGTGAGTGTGTGTGTGTCTGTGTGTGTGAGTGTCTATGTGTGTGAGTGTGTGTGTGTGAGTGGGTTTGTGTGTGTGTTTATTTGTGACTGTGTGTGTTTGTGGGTGTGTGAGTGAGTGTGTGTGTCTCTGTTTCTGAGTGTGTGTCTGTCTGTGTGTGTGAGTGTGTGTGTCTGTGTGTGTGAGTGTGTGTGTTTGTGAGTGTGCGTGTGTGTGTTTGTGTGTGTTGGTGTCTGTGTGTGTGTGTGTCTGTGTGTGTGTTGGTGTGTGTGTCTGTGTGTGCTTGTGTCTGTGTGTGAGAGTGTGTGCGTGTCTCTGTGTGCGTGTGTGTGTCTTTGTGTGTGAGTGTGTGTGTCCGTATGTGTGTGTGTGTCTGTGTGTGTGAGTGTGTGTGTGAGTGTGTGTGTCTGTGTGTGTGAGTGTGTGTGTGTCTTTGTGTGTGTGTCTCTGTGTGTGTCAGTGTGTGTGTCTGTGTGTGTGAGTGTGTGTGTCCGTATGTGTGTGTGTGTCTGTGTGTGTGAGTGTGTGTGTCTGTGTGTGTGTTCGTGTCTGTGTGTGTGTGAGTGTGTCTGTGTGTGTGAGTGAGTGTGTGTTTCTGTGTGTGTGAGTGTGTGTGTGTCTGTGTGTGTGAGTGTCTATGTGTGTGAGTGTGTGTGTGTGAGTGGGTTTGTGTGTGTGTTTATTTGTGACTGTGTGTGTTTGTGGGTGTGTGAGTGAGTGTGTGTGTCTCTGTTTCTGAGTGTGTGTCTGTCTGTGTGTGTGAGTGTGTGTGTCTGTGTGTGTGAGTGTGTGTGTTTGTGAGTGTGCGTGTGTGTGTTTGTGTGTGTTGGTGTCTGTGTGTGTGTGTGTCTGTGTGTGTGTTGGTGTGTGTGTCTGTGTGTGCTTGTGTCTGTGTGTGAGAGTGTGTGCGTGTCTCTGTGTGCGTGTGTGTGTCTTTGTGTGTGAGTGTGTGTGTCTGTGTGTGTGTGTCTGTGTGTGCGAATGTGTGTGTGAGTGTGTGTGTCTTTGTGTGTGTGTCTGTGAGTGTGTGTCTGTGTGTGAGATTGTGTGTGTTTGTGTGTGTGAGTGTTTGTGTGTGTGTCTGTGTGTGTGAGTGTGTGTGCCTGTGTCTGTGTGTGTGTGTGTCTGTGTGTGTGTGCGTCTGTGTGTGTGTGTGTGTGTCTGTGTGTGCGTGAGTGTGTGAGTGCGTGTGTGTGTGTCTGTTTGTGTGAGTGTGTGTGCGTGTGTGTCTGTGTCTGTGTGTGTGAGTGTGTGTGCCTGTGAGTGTGTCTGTGAGTGTGTCTGTGTGTGTGTCTGTGTGTGTGTGTGAGTGTGTGTGTCTGTGTCTGTGGTATTCTGTGTGTTTTTGTGAGTGTGTCTGTCTGTGTGTGTGTGTGTGTGTGTGAGTGTGTGTGTGTCTGTGAGTGTGAGTGTTTGTGTCTGCGTGTGAGTGTGTGTGTGTCTGTATGTATGTGTGTCTGTTTGTGTGTGAGTGTGTGTGTCTGTGTCCGTATCTGTGTGTGAGTGTGTGTGACAGTGTGTGTGTGTCTCTGTGTGTGTGAATGTGTGTGTCTGTGTCTATGTGCTTGTGTCTGTGTGTGTGTCTGTGTGTGTGTGTGTGTGTGTCTGTGTGTGTGAGTGAGTGTGTGTTTCTGTGTGTGTGAGTGTGTGTGTGTCTGTGTGTGTGAGTGTCTATGTGTGTGAGTGTGTGTGTGTGAGTGGGTTTGTGTGTGTGTTTATTTGTGACTGTGTGTGTTTGTGGGTGTGTGAGTGAGTGTGTGTGTCTCTGTTTCTGAGTGTGTGTCTGTCTGTGTGTGTGAGTGTGTGTGTCTGTGTGTGTGAGTGTGTGTGTTTGTGAGTGTGCGTGTGTGTGTTTGTGTGTGTTGGTGTCTGTGTGTGTGTGTGTCTGTGTGTGTGTTGGTGTGTGTGTCTGTGTGTGCTTGTGTCTGTGTGTGAGAGTGTGTGCGTGTCTCTGTGTGCGTGTGTGTGTCTTTGTGTGTGAGTGTGTGTGTCTGTGTGTGTGTGTCTGTGTGTGCGAATGTGTGTGTGAGTGTGTGTGTCTTTGTGTGTGTGTCTGTGAGTGTGTGTCTGTGTGTGAGATTGTGTGTGTTTGTGTGTGTGAGTGTTTGTGTGTGTGTCTGTGTGTGTGAGTGTGTGTGCCTGTGTCTGTGTGTGTGTGTGTCTGTGTGTGTGCGTCTGTGTGTGTGTGTGTGTGTCTGTGTGTGCGTGAGTGTGTGAGTGCGTGTGTTTGTGTCTGTTTGTGTGAGTGTGTGTGCGTGTGTGTCTGTGTCTGTGTGTGTGAGTGTGTGTGCCTGTGAGTGTGTCTGTGAGTGTGTCTGTGTGTGTGTCTGTGTGTGTGTGTGAGTGTGTGTGTCTGTGTCTGTGGTATTCTGTGTGTTTTTGTGAGTGTGTCTGTCTGTGTGTGTGAGTGTGTGTGTGTGAGTGTGTGTGTGTCTGTGAGTGTGAGTTTTTGTGTCTGCGTGTGAGTGTGTGTGTGTCTGTATGTATGTGTGTCTGTTTGTGTGTGAGTGTGTGTGTCTGTGTCCGTATCTGTGTGTGAGTGTGTGTGACAGTGTGTGTGTGTCTCTGTGTGTGTGAATGTGTGTGTCTGTGTCTATGTGCTTGTGTCTGTGTGTGTGTCTGTGTGTGTGTGTGAGTGTGTGTCTGTGTCTGAGTGAGTGTCTGTGTGAGTGTGTGTGTCTGTGTCTGTGTGTGTGTGTGTCTGTGTGTGTGTGAGTGTGTGTGAGTCTGTGTCTGTGTCTGTGTGTGAGTGTATGTCTGTCTAAGTGTGTTTGTGTGTGTGTCTGTGTGTGTCTGTGAGTGTGTGTGTCTGTGTCTGTGTGTGTGTCAGTGTAAGTGTGTATGTGTGTCTGTGTGTGTCTGTGAGTGTGTGTGTCTGTGTCTGTGTGTGTGTGAATGTGTGTAAGTCTGTGTCTGTGTGTTTGTGTCTGTGTCTGAGTGTAGGTCTGTGTAAGTGTGTTTGTGTGTGTGTGTCTGTGTGTGCCTGTGAGTGTGTGTTTCTGTGTGTGTGTTTGTGTGTGTGTCTGTTTGTGTGTGAGTGTGTGTGTCTGTGTCTGTGTGTGTGTGAGTGTGTGTCTCTGTGTGTGTGTCTGAGTCTGTGCGTGTGTGTGTCCGTGTGAGTGTGTGTGTCTCTGTGTGTGAGTGTGTGCGTATGTGTGTGTGTAAGTGTGTGTGTGTCTGTGTGAGTGTGTGTGTCTGTGTATGTGTGTCTGTGTGTATGTGTTTATGTGCGTGTGTGTGTGTGTGTCAGTGTAAGTGTGTCTCTGTGTGTGTGTGTCTGAGTCTGTGCGTGTGTGTGTCCGTGTGAGTGTGTGTGTCTCTGTGTGTGAGTGTGTGTGTATGTGTGTGTGTGAGTGTGTGTGTGTGTGTGCGTGTGTGTGTGTTACTGTGTGAGTGTGTGTGTCCGTGTGAGTGTGTGTGTCTCTGTGTGTGAGTGTGTGTGTATGTGTGTGTGTGAGTGTGTGTGTAAGTGTGTGTGTGTGTGCGTGTGTGTGTGTGACTGTGTGAGTGTGTGTGTCTGTGTCTGTGTGTGTGTCTCTGTGTGTGAGTGTGTGTGTCTGTGAATGTGTGTGTATGTGTCTGTGTGTGAGTGTGTCTGTGTGTGTCTCTGAGTGTGTGTGTGTGTCTCTGTGTGTGTGTCTGTGTAAGTGTGTGTCTGCGTTTGTCTATGTGTGTCGGTGAGTGTGTCTGTCTGTGTCTGTGTGTGTCTGTGTCTGTGTGTGTGTGTCTGTGTGTGTGAGTGTGTTTTTCAGTGTCTGTGTGTTTGTGTCTGTGTGTGAGTGTGTCAGTGTAAGTGTGTGTGTCTGTGTAAGTGTGTGTGTGCGTTTGTCTGTGGGTGTCTGTGAGTGTGTGTGTCTGTGTGTGTGAGTGTGTGTGTGTGTGAGTGTGTGTGTCTGTGTCTGTGAGTGTGTCTGTGTGAGTGTTTGTGTCTGTGTCTGTGTGTGTGAGTGTGTGTGTCTGTCTGTGTGTCTCTGTGTGTGTGATTGTGTGTGTCTGTGTGTATGTCTGTGTCTGAGTGTTACTGTGCGAGTGTGCGTGTCTGTGTCTGTGTCTGTGTGTGTGTCTGTGTGTGTCTGTGAGTGTGTGTGTCTGTGTCTGTGTGTGTCAGTGTAACTGTGAGTGTGAGTGTTTGTGTGTGCGTGTCTGTGCGAGTGTGTGTGTCTGTGTCTGTGTGTGTGTCAGTTTAAGTGTGTGTGTGTCTGTGTGTGAGTGTCTGTGTGTGTGTCTGTGTGTGAGTGTGTGTGTCTGTGTGTTTGTGTGAGTGTGTGTCTGTGTGTGTGAGTGTGTGTGTGAGTGTGTGTGTGAGTGTGTGTGTGAGTGTGTGTGTTAGTGTGTGTGTATGAGTGTGTGTGTCCTTGTGTGTGTGAGTGTGTGTGTCTGTGTGTGTGAGTGTGTGTGTGTGTGTCTGTGTGTGTGAGTGTGTGTGTCTGTGGGTGTGAGTGTGTGTGTGTCTTTGTGTGTGTGTCTCTGTGTGTGTCAGTGTGTGTGTCTGTGTGTGTGTGAGTGTGTGTGTGTCTGTATGCGTGTGTGTCTGTGTGTGTGAGTGTGTGTGTCTGTGTGTGTGTGAGTGTGTGTGTGTGTCTGTGTGTGTGTGAGTGTGTGTGTTTGTGTGTGTCTTTGTGTGTGTGTGAGTGTGTGTGTCTGTGTGTGCGAATGTGTGTGTGTGAGTGTGTGTGTGTGTCTTTATGGGTGTGTGAGTGTGTGTGCCTGTGTCTGTGTGTGTGTGTCTGTGAGTGTGTGTGTGTGTGTGTCTGTGAGTGTGTCTGTGTGTGTGTCTGTGTGTGTGTGAGTGTGTGTGTGTCTGTGTGTGTGAGTGTATGCCTGTCTCTGTGGTATTCTGTGTGTGTTTGTGAGTGTGTGTGTCTGTGAGTGTGTGTGTCTGTGTGTGAGAGTGTGTGCGTGTCTCTGTGTGCGTGTGTGTCTTTGTGTGTGTGTCTGTGGTTGTGAGTGTGTGTGTGTCTTTGTGTGTGTGTCTCTGTGTGTGAGTGTGTGTGTCTGTGTGTGTGTGTCTGTGTGTGTGTGAGTGTGTGTGTGTGTCTGTGTGTGTGTGTCTGTGTGTGTGTGAGTGTGTGTGTCTGTGTGTGTCTTTGTGTGTGTGTGAGTGTGTGTGTCTGTGTGTGTCTGTGTGTGCGAATGTGTGTGTGTGAGTGTGTGTGCCTGTGTCTTTATGGGTGTGTGAGTGTGTGTGCCTGTGTCTGTGTGTGTGTCTGTGAGTGTGTGTGTGTGTGTGTGTGTGTGTCTGTGAGTGTGTCTGTGTGTGTGTCTGTGTGTGTGTGTGTGAGTGTGTGTGTGTCTGTGTGTGTGAGTGTATGTCTGTCTCTGTGGTATTCTGTGTGTGTTTGTGAGTGTGTGTGTCTGTGTGTGTGTGTGTCTGTGTGTGTGAGTGTGTGTGTGTGAGTGTGTGTGTCTGTGTGTGAGTGTGTGTGTCTGTGTGAGTGTGTGTCTGTGTGTGAGTGTGTGTGTCTCTGTATGTGTGAGTGTGTGTGTCTGTGTGTGTCTTTGTGTGTGTGTGAGTGTGTGTGTCTGTGTGTGTCTGTGTGTGCGAATGTGTGTGTGTGAGTGTGTGTGTGTGTGTCTTTAAGGGTGTGTGAGTGTGTGTGCCTGTGTCTGTGTGTGTGTCTGTGAGTGTGTGTGTGTGTGTGTGTGTGTGTCTGTGAGTGTGTCTGTGTGTGTGTCTGTGTGTGTGTGTGTGAGTGTGTGTGTGTCTGTGTGTGTGAGTGTATGTCTGTCTCTGTGGTATTCTGTGTGTGTTTGTGAGTGTGTGTGTGTATGAGTGTGTGTGTCCTTGTGTGTGTGTGTCTCTGTGTCTGAGTGTGTGTCTGTCTGTGTGTGAGTGTGTGTGTCTGTGTGTGTGTGAGTGTGTGTGTCTGTGTGTGAGAGTGTGTGCGTGTCTCTGTGTGCGTGTGTGTCTTTGTGTGTGTGTGTGTGAGTGTGTGTGTCTGTCTGTGTGTGTCTGTGTGTGCGAATGTGTGTGTGTGAGTGTCTGAGTCTCTGTGTGTGTGTGAGTGTGTGTGTGAGTGTGTGTGTCTTTGTGGGTGTGTGAGTGTGTGTGCCTGTGTCTGTGTGTGTGTGTCTGTGAGTGTGTGTGTGTGTCTGTGAGTGTGTCTGTGTGTGTGTCTGTGTGTGTGTGAGTGTGTGTCTGTGTGTGTGTGAGTGTATGTCTGTGTCTGTGGTATTCTGTGTGTGTTTGTGAGTGTGTGTGTCTGTGTGTGTGAGTGTGTGTGTGTGTGAGTGTGTGTGTCTGTGTGTGTGAGTGTTTGTGTCTGCGTGTGAGTGTGTGTGTGTCTGTGTGTGAGTGTGTGTGTCTGTGTGTGTGAGTGTGTGTGTCTCTGTGTGTGTGTTAGTGTGTGTGTATGAGTGTGTGTGTCCTTGTGTGTGTGAGTGTGTGTGTCTGTGTGTGTGAGTGTGTGTGTGTCTGTGTGTGTGAGTGTGTGTGTGAGTGTGTGTGTGTGTGTCTTTGTGTGTGTGTGTCTGTGTGTGTGAGTGTGTGTGTCTATACGTGTGTGTGTGTGTCTGTGTGTGTGTCTGTGTGTGTGTGAGTGTGTGTGTCTGTGTGTGTGTGTGAGTGTCTGTGTGTTTGAGTGTGTGTGTGTGTGTGTTTATTTGTGACTGTGTGTGTTTGTGGGTGTGTGAGTGAGTGTGTGTTTCTCTGTGTCTGAGTGTGTGTCTGTCTGTGTGTGTGAGTGTGTGTGTCTGTGGGTGTGTGAGTGTGTGTGGTTGTGAGTGTGTGTGTGCGTTTGTGTGTGTGGGTGTCTGTGTGTGTGTGTATGTGTGTCTGTGTGTGTGTAGTGTGTGTCTGTGTGTGCTTGTGTCTTTGTGTGAGAGTGTGTGCGAGTCTCTGTGTGCGTGTGTGTGTCTTTGTGTGTGTGTGTGAGTGTGTGTGTCTGTGTGTGTGTGTGTGCGAATGTGTGTGTGAGTGTGTGTGCCTGTGTCTTTGTGTGTGTGTCTCTGTGTGTGTCAGTGTGTGTGTCTGTGTGTGTGTGAGTGTGTGTGTGTCTGTATGTGTGTGTGTCTGTGTGTGTGAGTGTGTGTGTCTGTGTGTGTGTGTCTGTGTGTGTGTGAGTGTGTGTGTGTGTCTGTGTGTGTGTGTGTCTGTGTGTGTGTGAGTGTGTGTGTCTGTGTGTGTCTTTGTGTGTGTGTGAGTGTGTGTGTCTGTGTGTGTCTGTGTGTGCGAATGTGTGTGTGTGAGTGTGTGTGTGTGTGTCTTTATGGGTGTGTGAGTGTGTGTGCCTGTGTCTGTGTGTGTGTGTCTGTGAGTGTGTGTGTGTGTGTGTCTGTGAGTGTGTCTGTGTGTGTGTCTGTGTGTGTGTGTGTGAGTGTGTGTGTGTCTGTGTGTGTGAGTGTATGTCTGTCTCTGTGGTATTCTGTGTGTGTTTGTGAGTGTGTGTGTCTGTGTGTGTGTGTGTCTGTGTGTGTGAGTGTGTGTGTGAGTGTGTGTGTGAGTGTGTGTGTGAGTGTGTGTGTGTGTGTCTTTGTGTGTGTGTGTCTGTGTGTGTGAGTGTGTGTGTCTATACGTGTGTGTGTGTGTTTGTGTGTGTGTCTGTGTGTGTGCGAGTGTGCGTGTCTGTGTCTGTGTCTGTGTGTGTGTCTGTGTGTGTCTGTGAGTGTGTGTGTCTGTGTCTGTGTGTGTCAGTGTAACTGTGAGTGTGAGTGTTTGTGTGTGCGTGTCTGTGCGAGTGTGTGTGTCTGTGTCTGTGTGTGTGTCAGTTTAAGTGTGTGTGTGTCTGTGTGTGAGTGTGTGTGTGTGTCTGTGTGTGAGTGTGTGTGTCTGTGTGTTTGTGTGAGTGTGTGTCTGTGTGTGTGAGTGTGTGTGTGAGTGTGTGTGTGAGTGTGTGTGTTAGTGTGTGTGTATGAGTGTGTGTGTCCTTGTGTGTGTGAGTGTGTGTGTCTGTGTGTGTGAGTGTGTGTGTGTGTCTGTGTGTGTGAGTGTGTGTGTCTGTGGGTGTGAGTGTGTGTGTGTCTTTGTGTGTGTGTCTCTGTGTGTGTCAGTGTGTGTGTCTGTGTGTGTGTGAGTGTGTGTGTGTCTGTATGCGTGTGTGTCTGTGTGTGTGAGTGTGTGTGTCTGTGTGTGTGTGTCTGTGTGTGTGTGAGTGTGTGTGTGTGTCTGTGTGTGTGTGAGTGTGTGTGTTTGTGTGTGTCTTTGTGTGTGTGTGAGTGTGTGTGTCTGTGTGTGCGAATGTGTGTGTGTGAGTGTGTGTGTGTGTCTTTATGGGTGTGTGAGTGTGTGTGCCTGTGTCTGTGTGTGTGTGTCTGTGAGTGTGTGTGTGTGTGTGTGTCTGTGAGTGTGTCTGTGTGTGTGTCTGTGTGTGTGTGAGTGTGTGTGTGTCTGTGTGTGTGAGTGTATGCCTGTCTCTGTGGTATTCTGTGTGTGTTTGTGAGTGTGTGTGTCTGTGAGTGTGTGTGTCTGTGTGTGAGAGTGTGTGCGTGTCTCTGTGTGCGTGTGTGTCTTTGTGTGTGTGTGTGAGTGTGTGTGTCTGTGGTTGTGAGTGTGTGTGTGTCTTTGTGTGTGTGTCTCTGTGTGTGTCAGTGTGTGTGTCTGTGTGTGTGTGAGTGTGTGTGTGTCTGTATGTGTGTGTGTCTGTGTGTGTGAGTGTGTGTGTCTGTGTGTGTGTCTGTGTGTGTGTGAGTGTGTGTGTGTGTCTGTGTGTGTGTGTCTGTGTGTGTGTGAGTGTGTGTGTCTGTGTGTGTCTTTGTGTGTGTGTGAGTGTGTGTGTCTGTGTGTGTCTGTGTGTGCGAATGTGTGTGTGTGAGTGTGTGTGTGTGTGTCTTTATGGGTGTGTGAGTGTGTGTGCCTGTGTCTGTGTGTGTGTCTGTGAGTGTGTGTGTGTGTGTGTGTGTGTCTGTGAGTGTGTCTGTGTGTGTGTCTGTGTGTGTGTGTGTGAGTGTGTGTGTGTCTGTGTGTGTGAGTGTATGTCTGTCTCTGTGGTATTCTGTGTGTGTTTGTGAGTGTGTGTGTCTGTGTGTGTGTGTGTCTGTGTGTGTGAGTGTGTGTGTGTGAGTGTGTGTGTCTGTGTGTGAGTGTGTGTGTCTGTGTGAGTGTGTGTCTGTGTGTGAGTGTGTGTGTCTCTGTATGTGTGAGTGTGTGTGTCTGTGTGTGTCTTTGTGTGTGTGAGTGTGTGTGTCTGTGTGTGTCTGTGTGTGCGAATGTGTGTGTGTGAGTGTGTGTGTGTGTGTCTTTAAGGGTGTGTGAGTGTGTGTGCCTGTGTCTGTGTGTGTGTCTGTGAGTGTGTGTGTGTGTGTGTGTGTGTGTGTCTGTGAGTGTGTCTGTGTGTGTGTCTGTGTGTGTGTGTGTGAGTGTGTGTGTGTCTGTGTGTGTGAGTGTATGTCTGTCTCTGTGGTATTCTGTGTGTGTTTGTGAGTGTGTGTGTGTATGAGTGTGTGTGTCCTTGTGTGTGTGTGTCTCTGTGTCTGAGTGTGTGTCTGTCTGTGTGTGAGTGTGTGTGTCTGTGTGTGTGTGAGTGTGTGTGTCTGTGTGTGAGAGTGTGTGCGTGTCTCTGTGTGCGTGTGTGTCTTTGTGTGTGTGTGTGTGAGTGTGTGTGTCTGTCTGTGTGTGTCTGTGTGTGCGAATGTGTGTGTGTGAGTGTCTGAGTCTCTGTGTGTGTGTGAGTGTGTGTGTGAGTGTGTGTGTCTTTGTGGGTGTGTGAGTGTGTGTGCCTGTGTCTGTGTGTGTGTCTGTGAGTGTGTGTGTGTGTCTGTGAGTGTGTCTGTGTGTGTGTCTGTGTGTGTGTGAGTGTGTGTCTGTGTGTGTGTGAGTGTATGTCTGTGTCTGTGGTATTCTGTGTGTGTTTGTGAGTGTGTGTGTCTGTGTGTGTGAGTGTGTGTGTGTGTGTGTGAGTGTGTGTGTCTGTGTGTGTGAGTGTTTGTGTCTGCGTGTGAGTGTGTGTGTGTCTGTGTGTGAGTGTGTGTGTCTGTGTGTGTGAGTGTGTGTGTCTCTGTGTGTGTGTTAGTGTGTGTGTATGAGTGTGTGTGTCCTTGTGTGTGTGAGTGTGTGTGTCTGTGTGTGTGAGTGTGTGTGTGTCTGTGTGTGTGAGTGTGTGTGTGAGTGTGTGTGTGAGTGTGTGTGTGTGTGTCTTTGTGTGTGTGTGTGTCTGTGTGTGTGAGTGTGTGTGTCTATACGTGTGTGTGTGTGTCTGTGTGTGTGTCTGTGTGTGTGTGAGTGTGTGTGTCTGTGTGTGTGTGAGTGTGTCTGTGTGTGTGGGTGAGTGTGTGTTTCTGTGTGTGTGAGTGTGTGTGTCTGTGTGTGTGAGTGTCTGTGTGTTTGAATGTGTGTGTGTGTGTGTTTATTTGTGACTGTGTGTGTTTGTGGGTGTGTGAGTGAGTGTGTGTTTCTCTGTGTCTGAGTGTGTGTCTGTCTGTGTGTGTGAGTGTGTGTGTCTGTGGGTGTGTGAGTGTGTGTGGTTGTGAGTGTGTGTGTGCGTTTGTGTGTGTGGGTGTCTGTGTGTGTGAGTATGTGTGTCTGTGTGTGTGTAGTGTGTGTCTGTGTGTGCTTGTGTCTTTGTGTGAGAGTGTGTGCGAGTCTCTGTGTGCGTGTGTGTGTCTTTGTGTGTGTGTGAGTGTGTGTGTCTGTGTGTGTGTGTGTGCGAATGTGTGTGTGAGTGTGTGTGCCTGTGTCTTTGTGTGTGTGTCTCTGTGTGTGTCAGTGTGTGTGTCTGTGTGTGTGTGAGTGTGTGTGTGTCTGTATGTGTGTGTGTCTGTGTGTGTGAGTGTGTGTGTCTGTGTGTGTGTGTCTGTGTGTGTGTGAGTGTGTGTGTGTGTCTGTGTGTGTGTGTGTCTGTGTGTGTGTGAGTGTGTGTGTCTGTGTGTGTCTTTGTGTGTGTGTGAGTGTGTGTGTCTGTGTGTGTCTGTGTGTGCGAATGTGTGTGTGTGAGTGTGTGTGTGTGTGTCTTTATGGGTGTGTGAGTGTGTGTGCCTGTGTCTGTGTGTGTGTGTCTGTGAGTGTGTGTGTGTGTGTGTGTGTGTGTGTGTCTGTGAGTGTGTCTGTGTGTGTGTCTGTGTGTGTGTGTGTGAGTGTGTGTGTGTCTGTGTGTGTGAGTGTATGTCTGTCTCTGTGGTATTCTGTGTGTGTTTGTGAGTGTGTGTGCCTGTGTCTGTGTGTGTGTGTCTGTGAGTGTGTGTGTGTGTGTGTGTGTCTGTGAGTGTGTCTGTGTGTGTGTCTGTGTGTGTGTGTGTGAGTGTGTGTGTGTCTGTGTGTGTGAGTGTATGTCTGTCTCTGTGGTATTCTGTGTGTGTTTGTGAGTGTGTGTGTCTGTGTGTGTGTGTGTCTGTGTGTGTGAGTGTGTGTGTGAGTGTGTGTGTGAGTGTGTGTGTGAGTGTGTGTGTGTGTGTCTTTGTGTGTGTGTGTCTGTGTGTGTGAGTGTGTGTGTCTATACGTGTGTGTGTGTGTTTGTGTGTGTGTCTGTGTGTGTGCGAGTGTGCGTGTCTGTGTCTGTGTCTGTGTGTGTGTCTGTGTGTGTCTGTGAGTGTGTGTGTCTGTGTCTGTGTGTGTCAGTGTAACTGTGAGTGTGAGTGTTTGTGTGTGCGTGTCTGTGCGAGTGTGTGTGTCTGTGTCTGTGTGTGTGTCAGTTTAAGTGTGTGTGTGTCTGTGTGTGAGTGTGTGTGTGTGTCTGTGTGTGAGTGTGTGTGTCTGTGTGTTTGTGTGAGTGTGTGTCTGTGTGTGTGAGTGTGTGTGTGAGTGTGTGTGTGAGTGTGTGTGTTAGTGTGTGTGTATGAGTGTGTGTGTCCTTGTGTGTGTGAGTGTGTGTGTCTGTGTGTGTGAGTGTGTGTGTGTGTCTGTGTGTGTGAGTGTGTGTGTCTGTGGGTGTGAGTGTGTGTGTGTCTTTGTGTGTGTGTCTCTGTGTGTGTCAGTGTGTGTGTCTGTGTGTGTGTGAGTGTGTGTGTGTCTGTATGCGTGTGTGTCTGTGTGTGTGAGTGTGTGTGTCTGTGTGTGTGTGTCTGTGTGTGTGTGAGTGTGTGTGTGTGTCTGTGTGTGTGTGAGTGTGTGTGTTTGTGTGTGTCTTTGTGTGTGTGTGAGTGTGTGTGTCTGTGTGTGCGAATGTGTGTGTGTGAGTGTGTGTGTGTGTCTTTATGGGTGTGTGAGTGTGTGTGCCTGTGTCTGTGTGTGTGTGTCTGTGAGTGTGTGTGTGTGTGTGTGTCTGTGAGTGTGTCTGTGTGTGTGTCTGTGTGTGTGTGAGTGTGTGTGTGTCTGTGTGTGTGAGTGTATGCCTGTCTCTGTGGTATTCTGTGTGTGTTTGTGAGTGTGTGTGTCTGTGAGTGTGTGTGTCTGTGTGTGAGAGTGTGTGCGTGTCTCTGTGTGCGTGTGTGTCTTTGTGTGTGTGTGTGTGAGTGTGTGTGTCTGTGGTTGTGAGTGTGTGTGTGTCTTTGTGTGTGTGTCTCTGTGTGTGTCAGTGTGTGTGTCTGTGTGTGTGTGAGTGTGTGTGTGTCTGTATGTGTGTGTGTCTGTGTGTGTGAGTGTGTGTGTCTGTGTGTGTGTCTGTGTGTGTGTGAGTGTGTGTGTGTGTCTGTGTGTGTGTGTCTGTGTGTGTGTGAGTGTGTGTGTCTGTGTGTGTCTTTGTGTGTGTGTGAGTGTGTGTGTCTGTGTGTGTCTGTGTGTGCGAATGTGTGTGTGTGAGTGTGTGTGTGTGTGTGTCTTTATGGGTGTGTGAGTGTGTGTGCCTGTGTCTGTGTGTGTGTCTGTGAGTGTGTGTGTGTGTGTGTGTGTCTGTGAGTGTGTCTGTGTGTGTGTCTGTGTGTGTGTGTGTGAGTGTGTGTGTGTCTGTGTGTGTGAGTGTATGTCTGTCTCTGTGGTATTCTGTGTGTGTTTGTGAGTGTGTGTGTCTGTGTGTGTGTGTGTCTGTGTGTGTGAGTGTGTGTGTGTGAGTGTGTGTGTCTGTGTGTGAGTGTGTGTGTCTGTGTGAGTGTGTGTCTGTGTGTGAGTGTGTGTGTCTCTGTATGTGTGAGTGTGTGTGTCTGTGTGTGTCTTTGTGTGTGTGTGAGTGTGTGTGTCTGTGTGTGTCTGTGTGTGCGAATGTGTGTGTGTGAGTGTGTGTGTGTGTGTCTTTAAGGGTGTGTGAGTGTGTGTGCCTGTGTCTGTGTGTGTGTCTGTGAGTGTGTGTGTGTGTGTGTGTGTGTGTCTGTGAGTGTGTCTGTGTGTGTGTCTGTGTGTGTGTGTGTGAGTGTGTGTGTGTCTGTGTGTGTGAGTGTATGTCTGTCTCTGTGGTATTCTGTGTGTGTTTGTGAGTGTGTGTGTGTATGAGTGTGTGTGTCCTTGTGTGTGTGTGTCTCTGTGTCTGAGTGTGTGTCTGTCTGTGTGTGAGTGTGTGTGTCTGTGTGTGTGTGAGTGTGTGTGTCTGTGTGTGAGAGTGTGTGCGTGTCTCTGTGTGCGTGTGTGTC
>NC_133151.1:37283697-37293697 GCF_048418815.1 Hemitrygon akajei | reverse complement strand
GTGAGTGTGTGTGTCTGTGTGTGTGTGAGTGTGTCTGTGTGTGGGTGAGTGTGTGTTTCTGTGTTTGTGAGTGTGTGTGTCTGTGTGTGTGAGTGTCTGTGTGTTTGAGTGTGTGTGTGTGTGTGTGTTTATTTGTGACTGTGTGTGTTTGTGGGTGTGTGAGTGAGTGTGTGTTTCTCTGTGTCTGAGTGTGTGTCTGTCTGTGTGTGTGAGTGTGTGTCTGTGTGTGTGTGAGTGTGTGTGTCTGTGTGTGAGAGTGTGTGCGTGTCTCTGTGTGCGTGTGTGTCTTTGTGTGTGTGTGTGAGTGTGTGTGTCTGTCTGTGTGTGTCTGTGTGTGCGAATGTGTGTGTGTGAGTGTCTGAGTCTCTGTGTGTGTGTGAGTGTGTGTGTGAGTGTGTGTGTCTTTGTGGGTGTGTGAGTGTGTGTGCCTGTGTCTGTGTGTGTGTGTCTGTGAGTGTGTGTGTGTGTCTGTGAGTGTGTCTGTGTGTGTGTGTCTGTGTGTGTGTGAGTGTGTGTCTGTGTGTGTGAGTGTATGTCTGTGTCTGTGGTATTCTGTGTGTGTTTGTGAGTGTGTGTGTCTGTGTGTGTGAGTGAGTGTGTGTGTGTGTGAGTGTGTGTGTCTGTGTGTGTGAGTGTTTGTGTCTGCGTGTGAGTGTGTGTGTGTCTGTGTGTGAGTGTGTGTGTCTGTGTGTGTGAGTGTGTGTGTCTCTGTGTGTGTGTTAGTGTGTGTGTATGAGTGTGTGTGTCCTTGTGTGTGTGAGTGTGTGTGTCTGTGTGTGTGAGTGTGTGTGTGTCTGTGTGTGTGAGTGTGTGTGTGAGTGTGTGTGTGAGTGTGTGTGTGTGTCTTTGTGTGTGTGTGTCTGTGTGTGTGAGTGTGTGTGTCTGTATGTGTGTGTGTGTGTCTGTGTGTGTGTGAGTGTGTGTGTCTGTGTGTGTGTGAGTGTGTCTGTGTGTGGGTGAGTGTGTGTTTCTGTGTTTGTGAGTGTGTGTGTCTGTGTGTGTGAGTGTCTGTGTGTTTGAGTGTGTGTGTGTGTGTGTGTGTTTATTTGTGACTGTGTGTGTTTGTGGGTGTGTGAGTGAGTGTGTGTTTCTCTGTGTCTGAGTGTGTGTCTGTCTGTGTGTGTGAGTGTGTGTGTCTGTGGGTGTGTGAGTGTG
Organism: Hemitrygon akajei; assembly: GCF_048418815.1. Lineage (NCBI taxonomy): Eukaryota > Metazoa > Chordata > Chondrichthyes > Myliobatiformes > Dasyatidae > Hemitrygon > Hemitrygon akajei. Next base: position 37,292,542 of record NC_133151.1, on the reverse strand, counting down.
TGTGGTTGTGAGTTTGTGTGTGTGAGTTTGTGTGTGTGGGTGTCTGTGTGTGTGAGTATGTGTGTCTGTGTGTGTGTAGTGTGTGTGTCTGTGTGTGCTTGTGTCTTTGTGTGAGAGTGTGTGCGAGTCTCTGTGTGCGTGTGTGTGTCTTTGTGTGTGTGTGTGAGTGTGTGAGTCTGTGTGTGTGTGTGCGAATGTGTGTGTGAGTGTGTGTGTCTTTGTGTGTGTGTGAGAGTGTGTGTGTCTGTGTGTGAGTGTGTGTGTGTGAGTGTGTGTGTCTTTGTGTGTGTGTGAGTGTGTGTGTCTGTGTGTGTGTGTGCGTGCGTGAGTGTCTGTGTGTGTGTCTGTGTGTGAGTGTGTGTGCCTGTGTCTGTGAGTGTGTATGTGTGTGTGTGTCTGTGTGTGTGAGTGTGAGCGTCTGTGTGTGTGTGAGTGTATGTGTGTGTCTGTGTCTGTGTGTTTCTGTGTGTGTTTGTGAGTGTGTGTGTCTGTGTGTGTGAGTGTGTGTGTGTGTCTGTGTGTGAGTGTGTGTGTCTGTGTGTGAGTGTGTGTGTCTGTGTGTTTGTGTGAGTGTGTGTCTGTGTGTGTGAGTGTGTGTGTCTGTGTGTGCGTCTGTGTGTGTGAGTGTGTGCGTGTCTGTGTGTGTGTGTGTGTCTGTGTGTGTGAGTGTGTGTGTTAGTGTGTGTGTATGAGTGTGTGTGTCCTTGTGTGTGTGAGTGTGTGTGTTTGTGTGTGTGTGATTGTGTGTGTTTCTGTGTGTGTGTGTGCGTCTGTGAGTGTGTGTGTGTCTGTGTGTGTGTGAGTGTGTGTGTGTCTGTGTGTGTGTCTGTGTGTGTGTCTGTGTGTGTGTGAATGTGTGTGTTTGTGTGTGTCCTTGTGTGTGTGAGTGTGTGTCTGTGTGTGTGAGTGTGTGTGAGTGTCTGTCTGTCTGTGTGTGTGATTGTGTGTGTCTGCGTGTGTGTGTGTCTGTGTGTGCGTGAGTGTGTGAGTGCGTATGTGTGTGTGTCTGTGTGTGTTAGTGTGTGTGCGTGTGTGTCTGTGTCTGTGTGTGTGAGTGTGTGTGCCTGTGTCTGTGTGTGTGTGTCTGTGAGTGTGTGTGTGTCTGTGAGTGTTTCTGTGTGTGTGTCTGTGAGTGTGTGTGTGTGTGAGTGTGTGTTTCTGTGTATGTGTGAGTGTATGTCTGTGTCTGTGGTATTCTGTGTGTTTTTGTGAGTGTGTGTGTCTGTGTGTGTGAGTGTGTGTGTCTGTGTGTGTGAGAGTTTGTGTCTTCGTGTGAGTGTGTGTGTGTCTGTGTGTGAGTGTGTGCGTCTGTGTGTTTGTGTGAGTGTGTGTATGTGTGTGAGTGTGTGTGTCTCTGTGTGTGTCTGTGTGTGTGTCAGTGTGTGTGTCTGTGTGTGTGTGAGTGTGTGTGTCTGTATCTGCGTGTGAGTGTCTGTGTGTGTGTGAGTGTGTGTCTGTGTGTGTGTTCGTGTCTGTGTGTGTGTGAGTGTGCCTGTGTGTGTGGGTGAGTGTGTGTTTCTGTGTGTGTGAGTGTGTGTGTCTGTGTGTGTGTGAGTGTCTGTGTGTGTGAGTGTGTGTGTGTGAGTGTGTGTGTGTGTGTTTATTTGTGACTGTGTGTGTTTGTGGGTGTGTGAGTGAGTGTGTGTTTCTCTGTGTCTGAGTGTGTGTCTGTCTGTGTGTGTGAGTGTGTGTGTCTGTGAGTGTGTGAGTGTGTGTGTTTGTGAGTGTGTGTGTGTGAGTTTGTGTGTGTGGGTGTCTGTGTGTGTGAGTATGTGTGTCTGTGTGTGTGTAGTGTGTGTGTCTGTGTGTGCTTGTGTCTTTGTGTGAGAGTGTGTGCGTGTCTCTGTGTGCGTGTGTGTGTCTTTGTGTCTGTGTGTGAGTGTGTGTGTCTGTGTGTGTGAGTGTGTGTGTCTCTGTGTGTGTGTTAGTGTGTGTGTATGAGTGTGTGTGTCCTTGTGTGTGTGAGTGTGTGTGTCTGTGTGTGTGAGTGTGTGTGTGTCTGTGTGTGTGAGTGTGTGTGTGAGTGTGTGTGTGAGTGTGTGTGTGAGTGTGTGTGTGTGTCTTTGTGTGTGTGTGTCTGTGTGTGTGAGTGTGTGTGTCTGTATGTGTATGTGTGTGTCTGTGTGTGTGTCTGTGTGTGTGTGAGTGTGTGTGTCTGTGTGTGTGTGAGTGTGTCTGTGTGTGGGTGAGTGTGTGTTTCTGTGTGTGTGAGTGTGTGTGTCTGTGTGTGTGAGTGTCTGTGTGTTTGAGTGTGTGTGTGTGTGTGTGTTTATTTGTGACTGTGTGTGTTTGTGGGTGTGTGAGTGAGTGTGTGTTTCTCTGTGTCTGAGTGTGTGTCTGTCTGTGTGTGTGAGTGTGTGTGTCTGTGGGTGTGTGAGTGTGTGTGGTTGTGAGTTTGTGTGTGTGAGTTTGTGTGTGTGGGTGTCTGTGTGTGTGAGTATGTGTGTCTGTGTGTGTGAGTGTGTGTGTCTTTGTGTGTGTGTGAGTGTGTGTGTCTGTGTGTGTGTGTGCGTGCGTGAGTGTCTGTGTGTGTCTGTGTGTGAGTGTGTGTGCCTGTGTCTGTGAGTGTGTCTGTGTGTGTGTGTCTGTGTGTGTGAGTGTGTGCGTCTGTGTGTGTGTGAGTGTATGTGTGTGTCTGTGTCTGTGTGTTTCTGTGTGTGTTTGTGAGTGTGTGTGTCTGTGTGTGAGTGTGTGTGTGTGTGTCTGTGTGTGAGTGTCTGTGTCTGTGTGTTTGTGTGAGTGTGTGTCTGTGTGTGTGAGTGTGTGTGTCTGTGTGTGCGTCTGTGTGTGTGAGTGTGTGCGTGTCTGTGTGTGTGTGTGTCTGTGTGTGTGAGTGTGTGTGTTAGTGTGTGTGTATGAGTGTGTGTGTCCTTGTGTGTGTGAGTGTGTGTGTTTGTGTGTGTGTGAGTGTGTGTGTTTCTGTGTGTGTGTGTGCGTCTGTGAGTGTGTGTGTGTCTGTGTGTGTGTGAGTGTGTGTGTGTCTGTGTGTGTGTCTGTGTGTGTGTCTGTGTGTGTGTGAATGTGTGTGTTTGTGTGTGTCCTTGTGTGTGTGAGTGTGTGTCTGTGTGTGTGAGTGTGTGTGAGTGTCTGTCTGTCTGTGTGTGTGATTGTGTGTGTCTGCGTGTGTGTGTGTCTGTGTGTGCGTGAGTGTGTGAGTGCGTATGTGTGTGTGTGTCTGTGTGTGTTAGTGTGTGTGCGTGTGTGTCTGTGTCTGTGTGTGTGAGTGTGTGTGCCTGTGTCTGTGTGTGTGTGTCTGTGAGTGTGTGTGTGTCTGTGAGTGTGTCTGTGTGTGTGTCTGTGAGTGTGTGTGTGTGTGAGTGTGTGTTTCTGTGTATGTCTGAGTGTATGTCTGTGTCTGTGGTATTCTGTGTGTTTTTGTGAGTGTGTGTGTCTGTGTGTGTGAGTGTGTGTGTCTGTGTGTGTGAGTGTTTGTGTCTGCGTGTGAGTGTGTGTGTGTCTGTGTGTGAGTGTGTGCGTCTGTGTGTTTGTGTGAGTGTGTGTATGTGTGTGAGTGTGTGTGTCTCTGTGTGTGTCTGTGTGTGTGTCAGTGTGTGTGTCTGTGTGTGTGTGAGTGTGTGTGTCTGTATCTGTGTGTGAGTGTCTGTGTGTGTGTGAGTGTGTGTCTGTGTGTGTGTTCGTGTCTGTGTGTGTGTGAGTGTGTCTGTGTGTGTGGGTGAGTGTGTGTTTCTGTGTGTGTGAGTGTGTGTGTCTGTGTGTGTGTGAGTGTCTGTGTGTGTGAGTGTGTGTGTGAGAGTGTGTGTGTGTGTGTTTATTTGTGACTGTGTGTGTTTGTGGGTGTGTGAGTGAGTGTGTGTTTCTCTGTGTCTGAGTGTGTGTCTGTCTGTGTGTGTGAGTGTGTGTGTCTGTGAGTGTGTGAGTGTGTGTGTTTGTGAGTGTGTGTGTGAGTTTGTGTGTGTGGGTGTCTGTGTGTGTGAGTATGTGTGTCTGTGTGTGTGTAGTGTGTGTGTCTGTGTGTGCTTGTGTCTTTGTGTGAGAGTGTGTGCGTGTCTCTGTGTGCGTGTGTGTGTCTTTGTGTGTGTGTGTGAGTGTGTGTGTGTGTGTGTGTGTGTGTCTGTGTGTGCGAATGTGTGTGTGTGTGTGTGTGTGTGTGTGTGTGTGTCTTTATGGGTGTGTGAGTGTGTGTGCCTGTGTCTGTGTGTGTGTGTCTGTGAGTGTGTGTGTGTGTCTGTGAGTGTGTCTGTGTGTGTGTCTGTGTGTGTGTGTGATTGTGTGTGTGTCTGTGTGTGTGAGTGTATGTCTGTCACTGTGGTATTCTGTGTGTGTTTGTGAGTATGTGTGTCTGTGTGTGTGAGTGTGTGTGTGAGTGTGTGTGTCTGTGTGTGTGAGAGTTTGTGTCTGCGTGTGAGTGTGTGTGTCTGTGTGTGAGTGTGTGTGTCTGTGTGAGTGTGTGTCTGTGTGTGAGTGTGTGTGTCTCTGTATGTGTGAGTGTGTGTGTTAGTGTGTGTGTATGAGTGTGTGTGTCCTTGTGTGTGTGTGTCTCTGTGTCTGAGTGTGTGTCTGTCTGTGTGTGAGTGTGTGTGTCTGTGTGTGTGTGAATGTGTGTGTCTGTGTGTGAGAGTGTGTGCGTGTCTCTGTGTGCGTGTGTGTCTTTGTGTGTGTGTGTGTGTGTGAGTGTGTGTGTCTGTCTGTGTGTGTCTGTGTGTGCGAATGTGTGTGTGTGAGTGTCTGGGTCTCTGTGTGTGTGAGTGTGTGTGTGAGTGTGTGTGTCTTTGTGGGTGTGTGAGTGTGTGTGCCTGTGTCTGTGTGTGTGTGTCTGTGAGTGTGTGTGTGTGTCTGTGAGTGTGTCTGTGTGTGTGTCTGTGTGTGTGTGAGTGTGTGTGTCTGTGTGTGTGTAGTGTGTGTGTCTGTGTGTGCTTGTGTCTTTGTGTGAGAGTGTGTGCGTGTCTCTGTGTGCGTGTGTGTGTCTTTGTGTGTGTGTGTGAGTGTGTGTGTGTGTGTGTGTGTGTCTGTGTGTGCGAATGTGTGTGTGTGTGTGTGTGTGTGTGTGTGTCTTTATGGGTGTGTGAGTGTGTGTGCCTGTGTCTGTGTGTGTGTGTCTGTGAGTGTGTGTGTGTGTCTGTGAGTGTGTCTGTGTGTGTGTCTGTGTGTGTGTGTGATTGTGTGTGTGTCTGTGTGTGTGAGTGTATGTCTGTCACTGTGGTATTCTGTGTGTGTTTGTGAGTATGTGTGTCTGTGTGTGTGAGTGTGTGTGTGAGTGTGTGTGTCTGTGTGTGTGAGAGTTTGTGTCTGCGTGTGAGTGTGTGTGTCTGTGTGTGAGTGTGTGTGTCTGTGTGAGTGTGTGTCTGTGTGTGAGTGTGTGTGTTAGTGTGTGTGAGTGTGTGTGTTAGTGTGTGTGTATGAGTGTGTGTGTCCTTGTGTGTGTGTGTCTCTGTGTCTGAGTGTGTGTCTGTCTGTGTGTGAGTGTGTGTGTCTGTGTGTGTGTGAATGTGTGTGTCTGTGTGTGAGAGTGTGTGCGTGTCTCTGTGTGCGTGTGTGTCTTTGTGTGTGTGTGTGTGTGTGAGTGTGTGTGTCTGTCTGTGTGTGTCTGTGTGTGCGAATGTGTGTGTGTGAGTGTCTGGGTCTCTGTGTGTGTGAGTGTGTGTGTGAGTGTGTGTGTCTTTGTGGGTGTGTGAGTGTGTGTGCCTGTGTCTGAGTGTGTGTGTCCTTGTGTGTGTGTGTCTCTGTGTCTGAGTGTGTGTCTGTCTGTGTGTGAGTGTGTGTGTCTGTGTGTGTGTGAGTGTGTGTGTCTGTGTGTGAGAGTGTGTGCGTGTCTCTGTGTGCGTGTGTGTCTTTGTGTGTGTGTGTGTGAGTGTGTGTGTCTGTCTGTGTGTGTCTGTGTGTGCGAATGTGTGTGTGTGAGTGTCTGAGTCTCTGTGTGTGTGTGAGTGTGTGTGTGAGTGTGTGTGTCTTTGTGGGTGTGTGAGTGTGTGTGCCTGTGTCTGTGTGTGTGTGTCTGTGAGTGTGTGTGTGTGTCTGTGAGTGTGTCTGTGTGTGTGTCTGTGTGTGTGTGAGTGTGTGTCTGTGTGTGTGTGAGTGTATGTCTGTGTCTGTGGTATTCTGTGTGTGTTTGTGAGTGTGTGTGTCTGTGTGTGTGAGTGTGTGTGTGTGTGAGTGTGTGTGTCTGTGTGTGTGAGTGTTTGTGTCTGCGTGTGAGTGTGTGTGTGTCTGTGTGTGAGTGTGTGTGTCTGTGTGTGTGAGTGTGTGTGTCTCTGTGTGTGTGTTAGTGTGTGTGTATGAGTGTGTGTGTCCTTGTGTGTGTGAGTGTGTGTGTCTGTGTGTGTGAGTGTGTGTGTGTCTGTGTGTGTGAGTGTGTGTGTGAGTGTGTGTGTGTGTGTCTTTGTGTGTGTGTGTCTGTGTGTGTGAGTGTGTGTGTCTATACGTGTGTGTGTGTGTCTGTGTGTGTGTCTGTGTGTGTGTGAGTGTGTGTGTCTGTGTGTGTGTGTGAGTGTCTGTGTGTTTGAGTGTGTGTGTGTGTGTGTTTATTTGTGACTGTGTGTGTTTGTGGGTGTGTGAGTGAGTGTGTGTTTCTCTGTGTCTGAGTGTGTGTCTGTCTGTGTGTGTGAGTGTGTGTGTCTGTGGGTGTGTGAGTGTGTGTGGTTGTGAGTGTGTGTGTGCGTTTGTGTGTGTGGGTGTCTGTGTGTGTGAGTATGTGTGTCTGTGTGTGTGTAGTGTGTGTCTGTGTGTGCTTGTGTCTTTGTGTGAGAGTGTGTGCGAGTCTCTGTGTGCGTGTGTGTGTCTTTGTGTGTGTGTGTGAGTGTGTGTGTCTGTGTGTGTGTGTGCGAATGTGTGTGTGAGTGTGTGTGCCTGTGTCTTTGTGTGTGTGTCTCTGTGTGTGTCAGTGTGTGTGTCTGTGTGTGTGTGAGTGTGTGTGTGTCTGTATGTGTGTGTGTCTGTGTGTGTGAGTGTGTGTGTCTGTGTGTGTGTGTCTGTGTGTGTGTGAGTGTGTGTGTGTGTCTGTGTGTGTGTGTGTCTGTGTGTGTGTGAGTGTGTGTGTCTGTGTGTGTCTTTGTGTGTGTGTGAGTGTGTGTGTCTGTGTGTGTCTGTGTGTGCGAATGTGTGTGTGTGAGTGTGTGTGTGTGTGTCTTTATGGGTGTGTGAGTGTGTGTGCCTGTGTCTGTGTGTGTGTGTCTGTGAGTGTGTGTGTGTGTGTGTGTCTGTGAGTGTGTCTGTGTGTGTGTCTGTGTGTGTGTGTGTGAGTGTGTGTGTGTCTGTGTGTGTGAGTGTATGTCTGTCTCTGTGGTATTCTGTGTGTGTTTGTGAGTGTGTGTGTCTGTGTGTGTGTGTGTCTGTGTGTGTGAGTGTGTGTGTGAGTGTGTGTGTGAGTGTGTGTGTGTGTGTCTTTGTGTGTGTGTGTCTGTGTGTGTGAGTGTGTGTGTCTATACGTGTGTGTGTGTGTTTGTGTGTGTGTCTGTGTGTGTGCGAGTGTGCGTGTCTGTGTCTGTGTCTGTGTGTGTGTCTGTGTGTGTCTGTGAGTGTGTGTGTCTGTGTCTGTGTGTGTCAGTGTAACTGTGAGTGTGAGTGTTTGTGTGTGCGTGTCTGTGCGAGTGTGTGTGTCTGTGTCTGTGTGTGTGTCAGTTTAAGTGTGTGTGTGTCTGTGTGTGAGTGTGTGTGTGTGTCTGTGTGTGAGTGTGTGTTTCTGTGTTTTTTGTGAGTGTGTGTCTGTGTGTGTGAGTGTGTGTGAGTGTGTGTGTGAGTGTGTGTGTTAGTGTGTGTGTATGAGTGTGTGTGTCCTTGTGTGTGTGAGTGTGTGTGTCTGTGTGTGTGAGTGTGTGTGTGTGTCTGTGTGTGTGAGTGTGTGTGTCTGTGGGTGTGAGTGTGTGTGTGTCTTTGTGTGTGTGTCTCTGTGTGTGTCAGTGTGTGTGTCTGTGTGTGTGTGAGTGTGTGTGTGTCTGTATGCGTGTGTGTCTGTGTGTGTGAGTGTGTGTGTCTGTGTGTGTGTGTCTGTGTGTGTGTGAGTGTGTGTGTGTGTCTGTGTGTGTGTGAGTGTGTGTGTTTGTGTGTGTCTTTGTGTGTGTGTGAGTGTGTGTGTCTGTGTGTGCGAATGTGTGTGTGTGAGTGTGTGTGTGTGTCTTTATGGGTGTGTGAGTGTGTGTGCCTGTGTCTGTGTGTGTGTGTCTGTGAGTGTGTGTGTGTGTGTGTGTCTGTGAGTGTGTCTGTGTGTGTGTCTGTGTGTGTGTGAGTGTGTGTGTGTCTGTGTGTGTGAGTGTATGCCTGTCTCTGTGGTATTCTGTGTGTGTTTGTGAGTGTGTGTGTCTGTGAGTGTGTGTGTCTGTGTGTGAGAGTGTGTGCGTGTCTCTGTGTGCGTGTGTGTCTTTGTGTGTGTGTGTGTGAGTGTGTGTGTCTGTGGTTGTGAGTGTGTGTGTGTCTTTGTGTGTGTGTCTCTGTGTGTGTCAGTGTGTGTGTCTGTGTGTGTGAGTGTGTGTGTGTCTGTATGTGTGTGTGTCTGTGTGTGTGAGTGTGTGTGTCTGTGTGTGTGTCTGTGTGTGTGTGAGTGTGTGTGTGTGTCTGTGTGTGTGTGTCTGTGTGTGTGTGTGTGAGTGTGTGTGTCTGTGTGTGCGAATGTGTGTGTGTGAGTGTGTGTGTGTGTGTCTTTATGGGTGTGTGAGTGTGTGTGCCTGTGTCTGTGTGTGTGTCTGTGAGTGTGTGTGTGTGTGTGTGTGTGTCTGTGAGTGTGTCTGTGTGTGTGTCTGTGTGTGTGTGTGTGAGTGTGTGTGTGTCTGTGTGTGTGAGTGTATGTCTGTCTCTGTGGTATTCTGTGTGTGTTTGTGAGTGTGTGTGTCTGTGTGTGTGTGTGTCTGTGTGTGTGAGTGTGTGTGTGTGAGTGTGTGTGTCTGTGTGTGAGTGT